>NC_085862.1:0-37500 GCF_034702125.1 Engraulis encrasicolus | reverse complement strand
AATCACTGCACCAACTGATGGAAGAAATAGAAAATTATAGTACAATTTCAGGATATAAAATTAATAAAAGTAAATGTGAAGCCTTAACAATTGGCAGGGAAATGGACCAAGAACTAAAGCAACATTATAATATTAGATGGGACTCACAAATAATAAAGTACTTAGGTATCTATATTAGCTCGGACTTGAGTGATTTATATAAAAACAATTATAATACTTTAGAATTAAAGATAAATCAGGATCTCAATAGGTGGAAATTAATCCCTGATGGAATCTATAGTAGGGTAGAGACAATTAAAATGATGGTACTCCCACAGGTTCTCTTTTTATTTCAAGCACTTCCAATTTCACTTCCTCCAACTTTTTTTAGAACTTGGAATAAAAAATTTGCAGATTTTATTTGGAATGGCAAAAAACACAGAATCAAATATGAGACATTAACTCAATCAAAGGAAGAGGGAGGTTTAGGGGCTCCACAAATACAAAAATACTACTTCGCATCACACATTTTAACAATAATGAATTGGATGGGAGAGGAATCACGAATAAAATGGATCAATACTGAAAGAGAGTTGTCAAATGGAATACTTGGCTGTTTACCTTTCCTTAAAAAAGTGTCACAAAAGCAATATCTACAAACATTTTGCATTGGAAACACATTAAAGACCTGGAAACAATTATGCTCTTATTTAAAAATCAATAGTGAAAGCGTACGGCTAAGAAAAATGAGACACGACCCAGATTTTAGAGCACAAAAAGATGACAACATTTTGGACGCTTGGGCAAATGCAGGACTGACCATATTTGCACAAGTTTTTGAAGAAAATATAGTAGTTTCGTTTCAAACCCTTGCAGAGAGATACAGTCTACCACAAAAACATTTTTTTAAGTATTTACAGGTCAGGAGCTATATACAACAAAAGGCGGAAAAGGCAACTAATGAAGTTTTAATGTTTTTGTTAGAAAATAGAAACAAAAGTAGAAGGGGAGGTGCTCTAGCAAAGGCCTATAAACTAATACAAAGAATGACAAAAACAAAGTGCAAGGCAAAAGAAAAATGGGAGAATGAATTATTAATTACTATTACAGATAGTTCCTGGAGTGAATTATGGAAAGAGACTTTCAAAACAACCCAGTCCAAATGCTGGAAAGAGTTTGGCTGGAAGGTCAATCAAAGATTTTTTATGGTACCTAAACAATGTGCCCATATCTCAGGAGCTGACATAAAATGTTGGCGAGGATGTGGAGAAGAAGGGTCGCATACACATATATTCTATACATGTTCTATAATAAAACCATTTTGGGAGGAGGTAAGGCGAGCTGTCACATACATTTTTGATCTGAAACAACCTCTAACACCAGTAAATGTATTAGGCATCGACCTACCGAACAGGATAAAAAGAACGCACCGTAATTTTTTTCATATTCTTAGACTTACAGCACTAAAGCAAATTACAAAACTATGGAAACAAAGCAAACAACCAGATGTCCAACTATGGTATAATACAATAAAAAATGTTTTGGAAATGGAAAAAAATATATTATTTTCTAGAAAGTGCTCACACAAATGGGAAGAAATGTACCCAGAAAATCTTTGCAATAATATGTGCCTTTATTTTGAAAATAGAACAACAACATAAGCTTCCAAATCTTTCACAGCTTGTGCATGCCACCACACACCCACCCTCTACACCAGCACATAAATACATCCAATACAACACCTACTTCACACACACATACACCTACAGGTGAGCTATAGAATGTCTTTTTCTCTCTTTCTCTCTCTCTCTCTCTCTCTCTCTCTCTCTCTCTCTCTCTCTCTCTCTCTCTCTCTCTCTCTCTCTCTCTCTCTCTCTCTCTCTCTCTCTATCATGGTCTCGTAAGGTTTGAGTTGAAGTGCTTTTTTATTTTATTTATTTATTCTCTGTCCTTGTTGGTTTGTTTGTTTTTGTCTATATGTTTGTCTGTGTCAACTGTCTATTGTCATTTACGTATTTGGGAAAAAAAAAAAAAAAAAGTTTATTTTGGTAGTATGCTGAAAAGTCATTGAAAAGAATTGAAGTCTTGTATGGGCATATATCGTGAACTAGAAGAAGAGAGAAAAAAAAATGGTGATGATGATGATGAATTTGTCATATTGAAATGGACTGTAAGCCTTGTGAACAATTCTACCAATAAACAAAGTAACAAAAAAAAATAAAGAGTCTTTGACCCAAGTCCCAAGTCCCAAGTCAAGTCGACTCCAAGACGAAGCAAGTTCAAGTCAAGTCAGAAGTCATAGGCCGGCAAGTCGCAAGCTGAGTCAAAGTCATGCCATTTCAATTTCGAGTCATTTCAACTCATTAATAGAAAAATAAAATGTAAACAACACATCTTAAATGTTTCTGCACATCATTTAACAAATCTTTGCAGCAGCATGTTCAACAAAACAGGGATGGAAATAAGCAGCCATCCACCTGCCAATGACGGGTGAAGTTGAACTTTGGCAGGTGAATTATGTCAACCCACCAGTTACATTGATGGGTAAAATGACTTTGAACAGGTGCCCGGGTTAATGCTGAATTATACGCAGCATCCAACATCAAAGGTTTAAGCAAATTGGTGTTAAAAACAGATATTGGCACCACAATAACTGAATTTATGACCTCTGAAAAAAAAGTATTGATCAGAAAATGATTGGCACTACAATGTTTGGAACAGTTGAATATGAACTGGTAAAAATGGTGGCTGGAAAACTTTGTGGGATTTTAGAATCTACCTGCCACAGTGACTGGTGAGGAAAAGTTCCACCCCTGCAACAAAATGCTAGCCTGGAAACCCAGCGCCAACTGCTGGACGGCAAAATGTTTTGCCTGCCAATCCATTTAGGCTGGTTTATCAGGTTAACAAAATGCTATTTATGTTGTCTAAGGAACAGAATACAACACAAAACTTGTGGATGAGCAACAGAGCGAAAGAGGAAGATAATGTTAGTGTGCATGTGCCTTTACGTGCGTGCCTGTCTCTCTCCCCCAGCTCATGCACAGAAGGGAGAGACCTGATATTCAATTCATTCTTTATTTCAGACCCAGGGGGATCCATATCACATTAAAAAGACAAAGCATCACAACAGAGTACATATCTTAAAACACAAAAACCAAACAAAAACCCAGAACAACATACAAAGAAAAAGAAGAGGGAACAAACATAAAAAACACAGATATATCATAATTCTCAAGTCATTGCCCCACATACAAGCATGCTCACCAGTGATTCCACATGTTTGTGTTGAAACCTACCACAGGTTTTGAGAAATGCCCAGTGAGTGCTGCCAGGCCCAACCAACGCTGACGCGGTGTAGTTGTCACCGGGTGACAAGGTGGAGTGGGGGAGGAACCATTATTTGGGGTTGGTGCTAGCTAGGGGGAATGGTTTGAGGGTCGGACACCCATTTTGTAAACAACTTCAGATGGTTCGGTTGCTTGATTGGAATCAGCTGCACGCCATAATTATAGTTTCACTATAATTGCATGATGCAGCCGATTGGAGGATGGATAGGCAGAAATGCCTTCTAAGGGCCCAGAATCCAACAGGCGACAGGCGGCGTCATGTCTTAACCTCTCGTCCATGAATTACAGGGATAAGGTGGCGGTCATGGACCACCCCATCTTTGATTCAGGCCTCTTCGGCTCTGCCGCGATAGAGGCTATCCAGCAACAGTTCAAGGCGCTGAAAAATCAGCAGCCTACGTTCAAGGCCGTGGTCCCTTCTCGTCAAGTGACTTACAACAGGCCTACCACAGGCCTTACAACAGGCCTACCAGAAACGACCAACGCCAGACCACTTACAACAGGCCTTCCACAAACGACCAACGCCGGACCACTTACAACAGGCCTACCACAAACGACCAAGTGACTTACAACAGGCCTACCACAAACGACCAAGTGACTTACAACAGGCCTACCAGAAAAGACCAAGTGACTTGAACTTAACACCCTATTGACATGGCAACTTAGAACTTTACACCCTATTGACATGGCAACCCACGTATTCTGCCACTTACTACTTACTAATAAATAGAAATATAGGCTTACTGGTCCTTACTAAGGTTAGTACATGCTTAGTACATGCCTTACAAGTTACTTACACAGGCATTAATATTGTATGTATTAGTGCTAATAGATGTATCCCTAAAATAAAGTGTTACCACAAATATTTTCTAGTATGGTCCAAGTACAGTCATTTTTGCAGCTAAAAATGGCTATTTCTGGAAATTCAAAATGGCGGACTATGGAGAAGATCCCCCTTTTCATGTATGAAAAGTGCAATTTTTCCAGTTATAATGAATACTTAAAATTTGATGGTGGTGGTAAGTATTCATGAAAAAGGTAACATTAGTGAATTGGCAGCATGAATTTTGGAAATAAACAACTAAAAATCTCACACAGAGTCCCTTGTTGAGTCTCACCATGTTGCTGGATGCTGGTGGTTGGTTTTGGAGCAGGTAGTCTTCTGGAGTGCAGCGATGTGCTCAGCTGAGGAGAGTGTGTGGTGAGTGTGTGTGAGATGAGTGTGTGTGTTTTATACTGTGTCAGCTACTCTTCATGCAAGGTGTAGAGGTGATGAAATACATCATCATGTGATGACATGTCTATGTCAACACCAGGGATGGGCAAATTTCACCATAAAGCAACCATTTTTCAGATGCAGTATCTGAATATTTTTAATTCATTCATTTCATTCATTCATGTTTGTTTATTTGATTAGGAAACTGCACGTCAATCAATCAATACATCTGCGCAGCCAGTGATGTAGTGGGGATTTTTAAAGTGGGGGTATGCGATTTTTTATGTCATCAAATATTTAGGCAACTTATCTTGTCAAACCCCCCAACTGTCCTTAATCTATCGTCATTGCTTCTCTGTTTTCATCAGTTTGGTCAATCAGCTGCAATACTGCTATGTGCTCATTCCTTTTTGTATGCAAACATGGACAGAAGATTTTAAAAAAATCTCACTTCAGAAATAAAATAAAAACAAATAAAACAAAAGATATGAAGCTGTTGCAAACATGGCCGACATCATATTGAGCCTCATGGGTAAGGAATGGGATGGCAGTCAAGGCAGGTTAGCACATACGTCTGGCACAGTGACGTGCGGTGGGATTTATGGCTGGTGAGGCATTGACTTTTTCAATATAAGATTTTCAAATAAATATTTGCCAAATAGGCCTACAGATAATTTTCATATGTCGTAGCAGCTTTCTTAACATAAGGTAGGCCTACATATTTTAACATACTGCATTTCCGCAGAGAAAATGCTATTAGATCTCTCTCTCTCTCTCTCTCTCTCTCTCTCTCTCTCTCTCTCACACACACACACACACACACACACACACACACACACACACACACACACAGAGGATTCAAACAGTGGTCTCACATAAACCACACAGCACCAAGGGGGACAAACCGGAGAGCATCACGGCGGATGCTCAAACACACACACACACACACACACACACAGGATTCTAACAGTGGTCTCACATAGGCTAAACCACACAGCACCCAGGCGGACAAACAGAAGAGCATCACGGCGGATGCTCAAAGACACACACACACACACACACACACACACACACACACACACACACACACACACACACACACACACACACACACACACACACACACACACACACACACACACACACACACACAGCAGGATTCAGAACACAGTCTCAAATAAACCACGCATCACGGCGGATGCTCTCTCTCTCCCTACTGGTCTCACACTCACCTGGTCTTACTTTTAGCTTACTTGCACACCAGGTCCATGCGCCCCCCCTTCTGGATGAAAACGTCCGTGGCTTTTTCATAGAAGTCCTTGTCTTTTATAAGCCTCAGAAACCTGTCCTTCTCAATGGCAATCGTAGCCAGGGATGAAAGGCGTCCTGGACCAGTGCGGTTACGGCTGTAAGTTCACTTTGGCGTTGTGCATGCTAACGTTTAGCCGGCGCTGTTCATCCAATGCCACATCTATTTGAGACGCCCCAAACGTCTTGAAAGCAATTTGGCAATGAATAGGACTAGTCGAGGACTCTGTTTCGCGAGGCTCCTTGATAAATGTTTAAGTCACAATATACCAAGCTAGTGGTATTCCACACATTCTCGCCGGTTGCAAACAATAGACAGGGGTAGCAAAAAAGGCGGTTTCTCGTAGGACATCCACATAGCCAATCTTTTCTGTTGTACCACTCACTTTGAAATGATCGGGTTGTTCTAATCCTCTGACCAGTCACCTGCAGCAAATCCTTTAGCTCTGGTGTCGGTCGTCCATTCTTTATCACGTCTTTTTCCCCTTGTAAATCCAACTATGAGAATGCTCTTAGTTTCGCAATAACATCCACTTCCATGGTAGCAGTCAACGTGAACAACCTAGCCAACACTAATGACTCCGACTGACTATGACCTTCAGATAGTGGCGCTATGACATAACTGACAAAGCAAGACTCTCAACGCCAGAACGAGGGTGAGGCCGATCTGCTGCTCGCCGCACCATTCTATTTTTCAATGGGGTTATGCCAAAGCGTTCAGAGTAAAGAAATGATAATCACACATAGAAAATAGTGAAAACAAATATCAGGAAAATGAGGGCACACCATACATATATCTATTAAGTGTATAAAAACGTTAAATACAATATTACAAATTGCATACACAGAACGAGCAAAATGGCGCATGCGCTTAAGCTTGTTAATGAGGGATTGCGCAATCTGCGGTGAGGCAAACTCGGAGCTGCCCCAAATTCAGCCTATTCGGAGCAGGAGATGGGAAAATAGTACGGTTTTGGCCACGAAAATGATTGAAAATGATTGAAACTGTTTAAATACTGCACAAATGGTAGATATGGTAAATATGCTCGAAAACATTATTTGAATTGAAATTGAATTAAAAAGTATTGTTACTATTATTCACATATACTGCATCTCATCATTCTCATGAGGTCTAGAAGGGACTGGTGAGGCACAGCCTCCCCTGCCGTATTGGAGTGCACATGCCTGGTCTGGCAATATAGTGTATGATATGATGTATTTGGCATGTTATTTGGATGAGGAATAAAAGGCAATGCCAGTAATACTGTGGCACAGGTTTGACTCACTGTGATTATAATCAGCATACTGTATGTAGACATGGCTAGAACTCCCCCTTCACTCTCACATATGCCTTGTATGTTTGGGTTTAGTGCAGAAAGTGCAGTGTGCTTGTGTGTGTGTGTGTGTGTGTGTGTGTGTGTGTGTGTGTGTGTGTGTGTGTGTGTGTGTGTGTGTGTGCGTGTGTGTGTGTGCGTGCGTGCACATGTTTTGAGTTAGTGCAGGTTTAAAGTTCAGTCACAAATATAGCAGTTCGGGTGGAATGTTCAGTCACAGATATGGTGGTGGGGGATGAGGGGTGGGGGGGGGGGGTTGTCAGTGGCCTTGCTGGCTAGAGGCTGACAGTGGAGGGAGAGTGGGTTGAGTGTTCAGTATCTTGATTACATTGAGCTGCTTGCAAGCCTGGTGGTACGGGAACGGAGGCGCCTGTACCTCTTTCCAACAGTTTGTGTGCAGGGTGGCTTATGTCTTTGATGATCATCAGTGCTTTCCGGGTGAGGCGTGTGGTGTAAATGTCCTGCAGGGAGGGGAGTGGTACTCCAATGATCTTCTTCGCTGTGTTCACAACACGCTGGAGTGTCTTCCTGTTTTTCTCCGTGCAGCTTCCTCCCCACACTGTGATGCAGCTGGACACGACGCTCTCTATGGTTCCTCTGTAGAATGTTGTCATGATGGAGGGTGTAGCACTTGCTTTCTTTAGTTTGCGCAAGAAGTAGAGACGCTGATGGGCCTTCTTCGCCAGTGATGTAGTGTTGGTGGTCAAAGAGAGGTCGTCGCTGATGTGCACTCCAAGGAACTTGGTGCTGCTCACTCTCTCCACAGCATCACCGTCGATGGTCAGTGGTGGCAGTTGTTTTTGGACCCTCTGAAAGTTGACAACAATCTCCTTGGTCTTGTTGACATTCAGCAGGAGGTTGTTGTCTTTGCACCATCTGGCCAGCAGGTCTACTTCTTCTCTGTAGTGAGTCTCATCGCCCTTGGTGATGAGGCCCACCAGTGTTGTATCATCCGCAAACTTCACTAGATGGTTTGTGCTGTGGGTCGTTGTGCAGTCATGTGTCAGCAGCGTGAACAGCAGGGGGCTGAGAACACAACCTTGCGGTTCTTTTCTACGTTGACCAGCATGAATCAAAGCCACGAAAAACTATGCTCCGGTGTGTGTCTGATTTAATTCGCTTACACAAAGTCAAATTGTAGCAATACAGTACATGAAAAACTCTGTTGGCACTAGGGTTGCACGGTATACCGGTATAAAAAGTACCTCGGTACAAAGGCATTTAAAACGGTACAATACTGCGTTTGAAAAGTACCGGTATGCAACAATGTGGCAAACGGCAACAGCTGCTGCTTATAAACACTCCAAACTGAATAGCCGTTAGCGTTAGCGATTGCTTAGCACTTTTATTTGTAACTTTAACTTACAGTTGGAATAGTATCATGCTATACTGTATGCAGAATTAGCACAAGTGACATTATTTTTATTGCTTTGTGAATCCATCCTGTAAAATTGCCTCCCTGGCTGTAGCAAGTTAGCTAAACATGCTAGGTTACGACACAACCGCACGGAGGGGGACACAGAGAAGAGGTGGCTTTGCTGCTGTGTGTGTGGGAGTGAGTGAGAGAGAGAGAGAGAGAGGCGCTTCTGATTGGATCAGCGCGAGTTTCTTATTAACCCCCGAAGTGCTGGGGAACAGCAAGTAGTGGCTGTAATATTGAGTTGGGGTTTTGGTTAAAATCTACCAGCAGTGAAAACAAGCAAATGTGCGAGAAATAATTCACTGCACATTCAGTAGCAGTCCATATTACATTTGAATTAAAAGTAATTTACTATTATGTGATGTGTGTTATCCAAATAAATATCCACTCATGTTCTTGTATTTTGTGTCATTTTAACAAAATTATTTGGATGGGATTATTAAAAAACGCTGCTGTTTCAGTACAGAGTAGACTATTATGACAGTGTTATATTGAGATTGGCATGATTTGTACCGGGAGCTGGAAAAATGTTGCATTGCAGGACATAGAAATGTTGCAATATTTTTTTTATTTTAATTATTTAATTATTTTTTTTTTTTAGTACCCAAAAGTACCGAAATACATGTTGATACCGGTACCGGTACCAAAATATTGGTATCGTGACAACACTAGTTGGCACATCTCTGGTTTTTACCAAGGTGTCTTTTAATGTGTTTATGTGTGATACCAGACCAGCAGCACATTCTAGATGTAGTTTGAATATCTGAATCAATCAAGATCAGATGTTTTGACAATCAAATAATGTTAATTGGTCAAATAATTAGACTGATGTAAGAATATGCAAAACACCAACCTAATGCATTTCATATGAATGAATGAATGAATGAATGAATGAATGAATGAATGAATGAATGAATGAATGAATGAATGAATGAATGAATGAATGAATGAATGAATGAAACTGAATGAATGAATGAATGAATGAATGAATGAAACTTTATTGTCATTGTACAGGTACAACGAAATTGGTAAAGTGCAGATGCTCACGGTGCTTAAAAATCAACAAAGAACCTATATATATACTGTATAAAAATAATTAAGATTTTAAAAAGTCAGCTGTGCAAAATTTAGTGTGTAGATTGCTTTTGGATAAAAACTGTCTTTTAGCCTGTTTGTTTTTGTACCCAGAGCCCTGTAACGCCTGCCTGATGGCAGCAGCTCAAACAGTTTATGTCCAGTATGGTAGGGGTCTCTGATGATTTGCTTGGCTTTCTTTAGACAGCGACAGGAGAACAACTCCTCTAAAGAGGGCAGGGGACAGCTGGTGATCTTCTGAGCTGTGCTGACCACTCTCTGAAGAGCTCTTCTGTCCGCTGCTGTGCAGCTGGAATACCACACACATAAACAGTATGTTAGGATGCTCTCTATGGAGCTCCGGTAGAAGGCCACCAGTAGACTATATACATTTACAGTAGACTACATATATTTCTATTGTAAAACACCAACCTAATGCATTTCACGTATTTCTATTTTTCCATCCCCAACTCTTCCAACATGAGGCTCTTTTCAGTACATCTTTGCACGTCAAGGAAGACATTGTGTAAATCCTGGTCCTTGTACCATAGTTACTAAAATTGGGTATAAACCTCTGTTCCGATTTAAATGATATTTCCTCTCTTATTGTTTGGTAGCACCAAAGATTCTTTTAATTCATGTAGACTGTCTCTGGTAGCACTACTGCATGCATCATCTTCGTAGATGAAACACCCTCACAGGTCCACTCAGTTCTAACTTATTATACACGTCTGCTTTGTTCAATTATCTTTCCTGCCTTATTGTTTGGCAGCTCTACTCATCAACTCTGTTACATGTCCCATCTTGCACTTGACACTACCCTAGATGGAAATGACACCACACCACTCAGACAAAAATGACGGTGCCAATATATTTATTTTCACTGATTATTTGTAAAGGTAACACTTTAGCCATCATACATGTATCATAGCCACAGCCTAACTAGCTATTTGGAGGCCTTTACATTACAAGAACTGCTGCCCACAGAGTCTGTGGGTTTCACAGTGAAGCCCGTGAGCTCTAGATCATCTCTCACAGATAGCCACTTCGTGTTGACAGTGGCATTGCGGTTCCCAAACTCAAAACGGGCTCCCCCTGGCATCAGGACGACGTAGTTAAACTTAGTGTAGACCACGCTGACCTATAAGGAAACACAATCACGAAGGATGATACACACATCACAAGTCAGGATACATTAATAATGATTGATGTTGATCAGTGATGAGTATATAATCCTGAAGGTATACTGTATAAGCAATGAAATAATTCTGTTTGTAATCAGCAGTTACAGTGTAGCACATTGCATCCATTTTGTTTACCTCAAACCCGCCACCCGTATTGTAAGGGTTGGGCTGTATATTCTCCTGATGCTCCCATTGTCCGTTCACTCTGGTGTTGAAGACCACCTGGTTGCTATTAAAGCGAACTTCCATGTAGAATGACAAGTCATTCCAGCTGCTGCCCAGTCCCACTTCAATGCTGTAGAATCACACAAGAGAAACAGGACACAGGAGTGGACACACACATGATAGTCATTATTGACACAAGACCAGTGTTGGGAAAGTTACTAAAAAACTGTAATGCATAACCGATTACATGTTACTGTCTTTTCAGAATAATCCTTATAATTTTACTATATATAAAATGTAAGGCATTACACTACTTTTGCATTATTTTAGTTACTCTCGCCAAAATAACTGTAGACCTAAATATGGATCTGGCAATTTATTACAGTGTAAATCAAGCTGATGAGTCATGACATTTCCACCTCCTACCTTTCACCTCCACCCTTTTGGCAGCATGCAGACTAAAAACTATCAGGCTCAGGAATAGCTTCTTTCTGACCCACCACACTGAATACCACTAAAATCCAGGTCATTGTAGTGCATTTTTAACTTGAGTTATTTTGCATTGTAACAATGTAATTATTACATACTGTATGTTTGCCCTGCTATGCCTTACATTACAGCTTTACAGCAAAAAGTAATGCATTACAGTAATTAATCACTTTTGTAATGCTTTACCTCCCATTACTGCACAAGACAAAGTTAGTGCTCCAACAATGCTGTGTAAAATGGCTTAAATGGTGTTAAAACATGATGCTGAGGGCTAACTCTGGGCACATACCTGAACTCCATTCGTGCCTTGCATTGAGAAATCCAGCGCTACTTAGCCGATGCTAACATTAGGCTAACTCTGGGCACATACCTGAACTCCATTCGTGCCTTGCATTGAGAAATCCAGGGCTAGTCAGCCGATGCTAACATTAGGCTAACTCTGGGCACATACCTGAACTCCATTCGTGCCTTGCATTGAGAAATCCAGCGCTAGTTAGCCGATGCTAACATTAGGCTAACTCTGGGCACATACCTGAACTCCATTCGTGCCTTGCATTGAGAAATCCAGTGCTAGTTAGCCGATGCTAGCATTAGGCTTTTGCTATGGTTCAACAGGGCAAAGAAGTAACCATTGCTACAAATCTCTACTTTCCACCCATTTACAACACTCAAAGTTGGCCAACACTTCTTTCAATAGATTCATGGGGTTGTTAACATGCAAAAAGAGGCATAGAGAACTTTGGTTGCCCACAGGTTGTTTAGAAACAATGCCATTCTTACAGGCTGCACCAGGTTGAACGATATTGCCAACGCCAGAGCCAGTTTACTAGAGATTGTCCAGTGTGTCCACTCACTACTTGTCCAGGTGGTTCTGCACTGCAGGGGGCGCCAACGGGTGAGTGCAGACTCTATTCGATTGAATGGGCTGCGCTCTCTCAACAGCGCCCTCTAGGTGAACTGCAGACATGGATTGACACACTGGACAGTCTCTAGTAAACTGACTCTGACATTGGCTACATCGCCCAACCTGGTGCAGCCTGCAGGAATGGCATTGGCTACATCGCCCAACCTGGTGCAGCCTGCAGGAATGGCATTGGCTACATCGCCCAACCTGGTGCAGCCTGCAGGAATGGCATTGGCTACATCGCCCAACCTGGTGCAGCCTGCAGGAATGGCGTTGGCTATATCGCCCAACCTGGTGCAGCCTGCAGGAATGGCATTGGCTATATCGCCGAACCTGGTGCAGCCTGCAGGAATGGCATTGGCTATATCGCCCAACCTGGTGCAGCCTGCAGGAATGGCATTGGCTATATCGCCCAACCTGGTGCAGCCTGCAGGAATGGCATTGGCTATATCGCCTAACCTGGTGCAGCCTGCAGGAATGGCATTGGCTATATCGCCCAACCTGGTGCAGCCTGCAGGAATGGCATTGGCTACATCGCCCAACCTGGTGCAGCCTGCAGGAATGGCATTGGCTATATCGCCCAACCTGGTGCAGCCTGCAGGAATGGCATTGGCAATATCGCCCAACCTGGTGCAGCCTGCAGGAATGGCATTGGCAATATCGCCCAACCTGGTGCAGCCTGTACGAATGGCATTGGCTACATCGCCCCACCTGGTGCAGCCTGCAAGAATGGCATTGTTTCTAAACACACTCTGGGATACCTACGTCTTATGCCTCATTTTACATGTCAACAACCCTGCAACTCTACGGAATGAAAATTTTAGTAAGTGGGCGGAGAGTAGAGATTTATGACGATTGCTACTTCGATACCCTGCTGAATCACAGCAACAGTCCAATGCATCGGCTAACTAGCACTGGACTTCAGATTGCTGGGGACGTATGAAGTAGGGCCCGACCGATATGTTTTTTTCAGGGCCGATACCGATACCGATATTTATGAAAATGGGAGGCCGATAACCGATATGTGCGACTGATATATAGAAAAATATATTTATAATAAAAATAAAATTAAATTTAAATTCAGGGGCGCTGTGGGGCAGCGCGCTAAGCCCCCCACATTTGGGCTTACATTGCCCACGGGGACCATTTCCTGGCCCTGCCACGTCTCTCTCTCCCAACCATTTCCTGTCTACTCTCACACTGTCCTATAAAAATAAAGCCCCCCAAAAAGTATTATTATATAAAACTAAAAAATAAATTATTATATATAATATTATTATTATATTAATACATACACATAGGCCTATATTTAGTTAATACTATATAATAATTAACTTTTATGTCAGATGTCAGGAAAAAAATACAAAGTCAAAATCACATAGGTCCAGATAGGCCTGTATATTTCTGTAAATATATTGCCCTTTAGTGCCTGACTCGTGTCGTGTAGAGCGTACTGCTTCATGAAATTGTTCACACCATGGTTGTTAGCGCAAGCCTGCTAGCTACTGGCTGGTG
Source organism: Engraulis encrasicolus (assembly GCF_034702125.1). Lineage (NCBI taxonomy): Eukaryota > Metazoa > Chordata > Actinopteri > Clupeiformes > Engraulidae > Engraulis > Engraulis encrasicolus. The sequence continues at coordinate 23,562 of NC_085862.1, read as the reverse complement.
GTGGGACGGCATAGCTGTGTGGCTACTCGTTTCAAGATGTTACTAGAGCTCTAACCCTAGATGTCTGAAACGCAGCCAGCGACTGACCAAAACGTAATTCTGTTTAAGTGAGAACATTACGAACAATCATCCTTGGTTCTATGCTCTGTTACCAGTTGTTACGGAACAGGACAGGCTCTCACACCGACAAGCTACCTACCTGGCAGGCTCGCCAGCACAATCACATAATAAGCCTCAGGAACAAACATAAGCACGGTGTATTTGGTCCTCATTGACCATGGTTTTCAGTCCACCTTTTGTGTAGAACTACAGACATGTTCAGGTTTCCATGTCTGGGTTTAAAATTTACTCTAGCACTCTACACTATGCTGCTGAGACTGCGTTGTTGACATCCTTGACAGTGAGGTGTCATTCTGCTGGTTCCGTGAGCTAAACGCAGCCACTTTGAAACAGTAGCCACCCCGCCCACCACGTGCACGAGACGGCCGCCTTGAAACTGTTCACAGCCTTGCGTGTTGATTGGTTGTATTCCGTGTGCCTAACAAATCAGATGCTGTGAGGGTGGGGCAACGCTCTCATGCACTCAAAGTAGGGAGAGCAGAGTAGAAGATGCATTCAGAGCGAAACGGCTGCAAAATTGATTGTGAATGTTATACAAACTTATCGGTGGAAATTTATGCAAAATATGGCCGATACCGATATCCCAAAGATGCTAAATATCGGCCCGATATATCGGTGGAGCTGATAATCGGTCGGGCCCTAGGATGTAGCAAAAGATAGCACTCAGTATGTGTTAACACCACTAAATAAGCCATTTCACACATGACTTCTCCTTTAACACAATGCATGTACTTTAGGACACAGTGCCACTGTAGTGGCTCAATATTATTATTAATGGGTCAGATATTGCAACAATTCTGTCTGCCTGTCTGTCTGTCTGACTGCCTGCATCTGTCTGTTTGTCCGCCTGCCTGTCTTTGTGTCAGCTTGCCTGCCTGCTTGTCTGTGTATCCGCCTATCTGTCTGTCTGTGTGTCCAACTGCAGTGTTTTGGGTCGCCTGAGGGTGACTCCATCACACATCAGCCATCATGTTCATCTAGCAGGAAGGACAGGTTGCCATCTCTGATTGCTCTTCTAATTATTGATGTGAACCCTTGGGTAACACTTGTTTAAGCATTAAGCCAGGAAAGGCCGTGGGTTATGCTCGATTGATAACTGCCAAGGGGAGTGGGCCACGACGCAAAGCAGAGTGCCGTAATCGTCCCCTTGCCCATTATCAATAGAGCATAACCCCCGAACTCAAGTAGCTTATTGCTTATCTAACACTGGTACACTTAACCGCTGACCAAATTTCGTGAAAAACGCTTTAATAACGATTAATTTGATTCGTGACAAGTTCAGGAAGTGATTGTGGTTACCCCGGCAACGTCACTAGGCGTGCGTGCATTTGCGCGCTGAGAGACACACACTTCGCTACAAAAACGCAGCAAGGGACGATTAACAGCGCAGGAATGAAATTTCTTTGAAATCACACTGATACCCCAAACCACAGATGGTGCAAAGATGTGCTCTTCTTGCAGACTCCCTACTCGAACCTTTAACATATTCACATTACCGACGTAGATGTGGTGGGTCAAATTTAGACGCGTATAGAATCTTTAGGTGGAAGGTGTAGGTTTACGCTCAATTGACCACGGCTATCAGCCAATCAGAATTGAGAACCGGACCGCTGTGTTAGATATCCATATAGCAACTACTGAACTTACTGATATTATTGGATCTATATGAATACTTGCAGAGAGTGCTACAAAATTGTGTGTGTGTGTGTGTGTGTGTGTGTGTGTGTGTGTGTGTGTGTGTGTGTGTGTGTGTGTGTGTGTGTGTGTGTGTGTGTGTGTGTGTGTGTGTGTGTGTGTGTGTGTGTGTGTGTGTGCCAAAATATTTGGATCTTGTACCCTGTTGCTTGTCTCTTGGATCCAAATAAAAGTAATCAAATGTGTGTGTGTGAGAGAGAGAGAGAGAGAGAGAGAGAGAGAGAGAGAGAGAGAGAGAGAGAAAGAGAGAGAGAGAGAGAGAGAGAGAGAGAGAAAGAGAGAGAGAGAGAGAGAAAGAGAGAAAGAGAGAGAGAGAGAGAGAGAGAGAGAGAGAGAGAGAGAGAGAGAAAGAGAGGTGCTGTTACTTTTGGGCTCCTTCAGGAATGATGCCAGAGATATGTAGTGTTTCGCCTGGCCGCACAATGGTGTCAGAGGTTAAATAGACAACCTGAATAGAATAGAAAGAAGATGACACAATCATGACACATTTCAGATTTAATGTAGGCCTATCTTTATCTTTAAAGGTACACTGTGCAGGAAACGGTCAAAAAAGGTACTGCAACTCTGCTGCTCTTTGAAACTGGGTTGCCTATTGCCAAATTTGATCTTTTCATGAAAGCTTACAAAGTAATAAGCTAATATTTTCTAGTATGGCCCAAGTACAGTAATTTTTGCAGCTAAAAATATATATTTCTGGAAAATTCAAAATGGTGGACCATGGAGAAGATCCCCCTTTTCATGTATGAAAAATACAATTTTCCCAGTCATAATGAATACTTATAATTTGATGGTGGTGGTAAGTATTGATGAAAAGGGTAACATTAGTGAATGTGTAGCATGAATTCTGGAAATAAACAACTAAAAATCGTACACAGTATGCATTTAATCTACATAATATATATTTAATGTAGTTCAATATTTTTTTAATGACAAACTCCAGACAAGGAAAATACAAGAGTTTAAATATAAGAGTTGAGTCTCACCATGTTGCTGGATGCTGGTGGTTGACCTTGGAGTAGGTAGTCTTCTGGAGTGCAGTGCAGGTAGCCTGGATCTGCTCAGCTGAGGAGAGTGTGAGGTGAGTGTGTGTGAGATGAGTGTGTGTGTTTTATACTGTGTCGGCTACTCTTCATTGGAGGTGCTGAGGTGAGAGGAGGTGGTGTCTTACTGCTTCCATCAATAGAAACCAGGGTGGAGCCAATTCTAAGTACCTGTCAGAACTAAAAATCAGATTATCACTAACGCATTCAGAACAACATGCAACTAGTGTCCACCCACAGTTTCTTTGGAAAGTATCAGGTTATCACTTACCTATTCAGAACAACATGCAATTATAGTGTACACCCACAGTTTCTTTGGAAATACTCTGGCAGACGCTCATTATTCTGATACTGGTCAATCAGACAGAATTACCTGAGTCGCTACTTGCAGGAACATTTCATCTTTACTTTCTTATAGTTACAGCCCTCAGCAATAATGAGTACACCCCTTTTGAAAAGTAACATTTAAATAATAGTTCAGTTGTGATCCCCATAGGCCCCTATACTGAACCCAGAAATGTTGAGTACCCTAAAGTTTTATTGCAGAAATGTCATCTATAGGTCAAATGAAGGGGATTTAGCTTGGTTGCCCAAAGTTGCACTTTGGGCAATTTGCATAATAAGCATAAATATATCGTTAAGGTATGACTATTATATGTTAATAGGCAAAAAAAACTTAAATGAGATATCACCTTGAAACTTTCTCAGTTGATTACTGATGATAAGAGAAAAAAAAGTGTAATGGATGTTTTTTGTATTTTGATGTTAATATATGCAAATGAGGGCATGAATAATCAATTATGCACTCATTTGCATACACATGAAATAAGCTTTGTATGGTAAAACCAGACTCAAAATCATTTTTCTGTGGATAAAATATGTATATTTCAGGATTGAGTTAGTGAAAACCTTTTCAAGACCCTGGTCAAGAGACAGTTTTGACATGTACCGTAGATGGATGAATTAGGTGTTTCATGCTAAACAGCTGTAGCCTGCATGTACATACAGTGAACAAATTCAAAAGAGTACACAAACTACGCACTACGTATACAAATATCATACAATAGTATCAATTAATTGTTTATCAATTAATTGTGATGACACAAATTAATAATTTGCATCCCTCACCACACCATTTAAAAAGTTTTGGGGGGACCTTATCTTGCTACACAACAAAAATAAACCATTCATAGTTCATAAGAATGAATACCAAGAAGATGAGGCTGAAGAGAGTGTCAAAACAGAACATGGAGATGGTGAAGGCTATGTGGTCATCAAGACTATACTGTACTGTACTGTAGTGTAATGAACTGTAATATACTCTACTGTACTGCAATGTACTCTGCTGCACTGTACTGTACTGTACTGTATACTGTACTGTAGCCTACTGTACTGTCATATACCATACTATATTCTACTCTAGTGTACCGTACTGCACTATACTCTACTGTACTCTACTCTAGTGTACCGTTCTGTACTATACTGTACTGTACTCTAGTGTACTGTACTGTACTCTACTCTACTGTACTCTACTCCAGTGTATGTACTGTACTGTACTGTACTGTACTGTACTCTACTGCACTGTACTATACTCTACTGTACTCTACTGAACTGCACTATACTGTACTGTACTTTACTATACTGTACTATACCGTACTGTACTCTACTGTACTATACTGAACTGTATTGTACTCTACTGTAACATACTGTACTCTACTGTACTGTACTGTACTGTGCTGTGCATCCTTCCTCCTGGACTATGTGTGTGCCTTGCATATCAAGAAAATGAGTAACGGTTCACCTTTATGAGATGCCATATGAGAATTGTTGCTTTATATTGATATTTCTCCTATAGGTAAGGGTGGCAAAGACCTACGGTTCAGGTTGTCCATGAGCTGTCAGTTTTGAAGTAGCAATTGAGGTACTCAATGATCACTGAGGTAACGGTAATACAACACAAGTAGGCTACTAGGTGAGGACTTGTTTGCAAATTCGGAAAAAAGAAATCAACTTACCTCTGTCTACTTACCGAACACCTACTTAGACATAATTTTCTTTATTTCATTTCAACTGAAAATATACATTGAGTAATTTATAATGCCATTCATACACCCAAAGAAACACAATGCAAAGTTTGGTGCTTCGTCACTTGCATAACAGTAAAACCCTTAACAGACGATAATCTATCCATGTCAAAACATCTTCTTGACCAGGTTCCTCAGAGGGTTTTCACTAATTCAACCCTGAAATATACAAATTTTACCCTGTTTTACCATGCAAAGCTGATTTCTTGTGTATGCAAATTAGGGCATAATTAATGATGCATGCCCTCATTTGCATATCTAAACATCAAAATACAAAAAACATCCAATACATTTTTTTCTTCTCTTATCGTCAGTAATCAACTGAGAAAGTTTCAAGGTGATATACGATTTAATTTTTCAAGCCTATTCACCAGTAGTAGTCCTTACCTTAACAATATATTTATGATAATTATGCACATTGCCCAAAGTGCCAAGCTAAATCCCCTTCATTTGACCTATAGATGACATTTCTGCAATAACACTTTAGGGTACCCAACATTTCTGGGTTCATGAAATTACGCCTAGAGTATAAGCACAAAAGGTATCTCTACCGTATGCATAGACTATGTTAAGTACAATATCTGTTAAACGTACAACAGACTAGTAAGTTTTAGAATATTACATTACATATTTATCAGCTTTGAACAAATAGGGTGTTCCAGAAATTAGTACAACCTGGTGAACGTCTCAGAGGAAAGCTACATTTTAGTAATTGAGCAAGCATTCAATCAGTCTCAGAAGAGTTTAAGGACTCATTAAACAGTTATCTATCAAATAGTTGGCTAAAACAGTATTTTGCAGAGCAGAGGCCTTCCTATGTCCTAGTTGGCTAAAACAGTATTTTGCAGAGCAGAGGCCTTCCTATGTCCTAGTTGGCTAAAACAGTATTTTGCAGAGCAGAGGCCTTCCTATGTCCTGTATGGCCTTCCTATGTTCTGCTGTAAGAGCAGAGGCCTTCCCATGTCCTCCTGTAAGTAAGGACACCACATGGCTTGAGAAAGGACGAAAGGCCTGACAAAGAAAAAAAACATTTTACAACAGGAGGGTGGATACTATTAGAAGACCATTAAAGCATTACTTATTAATTAAAATGGTATCTACAGTGGTCCAAAACTTTAGGACAGATGGATCTGCAACTGTCACACGGGGACGTCCAGGTGACAACAGACTTTCACACCTCGGCAGGAGCATATTTTAATGAGAAATGGTGTAGTGTAGTAAGTTATCTAAGGAAGTACAAATCTAAACTTGGGTGATACACACAACACAAAATGACACAGATGCTGAGGAATGGAGTGTGTCAGTGTCGTTCACCAAAGAAGCATGTCCTACCTAACCCTGTCACACAAAAGGCTGCCAAGGTTTTGCCAGGCCTAATTCTGACAAAACTGAAGGCTAATGGGACTCTATAGTGTGAAGTCATGATCCAAAGACCAATCTTTTTAGAACTGATAGCATCAACACTGTATGGTGTTGGAGATGAAGGAAATGAAGAAAAATGCGTGGCGTCTTAAGTGGAACATGAATACAGCTGTTACGTGGGGCTGCATGAGTGCTGCTGGCGTTTGACAGCTGTTTTCACTGACGGAATCATGAATACATAGATGTATTACTCTACAAATAAGGAAAATGTTGCCATTACTCATTGACCTTCATTGTTGAACTTTGTTATGATTGAATGGAGTTCGTTGGTACACCTGGTACACAGTTTTGTTGGTAACACTTTATAATAATGTCTGCCTATAAAACATTAATAACACTCAAATAATGAACAAATTATGAACAAAATATTAACAAATGTTTGTAAATCACTTGGAAATATTATGTTAACCCTCCTGTTACCCTCAGATTTAGGTTACATCCATGATCCTTGGGGTCATATTGACCCCAGCCACTTTAATGTCCACAAAATGAGTTGAATCAAAAACTTTTGCACCGGTTTATTCCTTAGATATTTACTGTTGCTCTGTTGGGGACATAAAAACGCCCTTTAGATAAGTCCTATCACCCCCACACACAGCCCACATACATCAAAACAAATCCATGACTAGGCGAAAATGTGCAACAACTGCCCAAAAGTTGCCTTGAATTAGTTTTGGCCCTCGTCCACATCATACATATTGTTAGTTATTAGAGCCCTAAATAAAGCAAAATGTTCTGTTCTAAATAACTTATGTTCATGTATTTGACATAATCTAGACAGATTGGAACATGTATTAGCAAAATATGGATGTTCCATTTATGTTTAACACACTTAAAATAATTTGGGGTCCAATTGACCCCAAAGGAACACAGATGTAACCAAAATGTGTACAGCACTTAGGGAAAACATTTTTGTGGAAATTTAACTTTTTTCACATTGACCCCATATATTTAGGAAAAGTCATCAAAGATGAAGCAAAAGAATTATGTACTTAATGTATTTTTCAGACTTTAAACATTGAATGGGGTCAAATAGAACCCAAGGATAACAGGAGGGTTAATATTTTATTTTCTTCAAATATTTACAAATTGTTAGTAAATGAATAAAAAACAGTTTTTCTTGATTGCATACACACAATTTCTGGAATCAGGTCTCGAATTCTCAAAACTAAAAACACACAAATCCAAAAACTCACACACAATGGGCAAAACCCCTTACTTCCCGTGAAAAATTAACGCCTTGTCTCAAATCAATACTCTCTTCTAAAAAGCCGACTTTGTTTTCAAAACACAAAGACAAGCCTTATTTTAATTCACACTCACATGAACCATTGAACACTAATGGTCATATGGTAAAACATTATAGGGTCATTCCACATCGTAATATTCTAGTGTAAGGGATAGTTTTGAAAAGACAGTAATATGTAATCAATAATGCATTACAGTTTTTGAGTAACTTTCCCAACACTGCTGACGCTACACACCACTTGTGAACAGTAAGGAAAAGGGAAACCAGAAATGTGGCCCAATGCAGAAGCTACACTGGGAGCGTACCTACGTGTATGTTCCCCGGGTCCTATGTTCCCTGGGTCCCACGTTCCCCTGTCTTTGTATGGGACCGGGGAACTTCGGACCCTTTTTCTAAAGTAGAGTAGAGAGTAGAGTATCGTTTATTGATCCCAGGGGGAAATTAAGGTGTCAATAAATGATACTCTACTCTCTACTCTACTCTACAACCCTTTTTTAGAAAAAGGGTCCTAAGTTCCCCGGTCCCATACAAAAAAAAAATGGGGGCGGGGGCGTGCAGGCGCGTAGACATCCAGGCCCGTCCCATCTAATGAGAAGAGATGTCACACCCTCGACAGTCGACAACTTGCCTCATTGAACTGTAGCACTGAGCGACAATTAATAATTTTGTAGATAAATCTTGTTCATCTTCTATGATTTCCACTATTTCAATTGCAGAGAATATTTTAATAATATTTCATATAATAATAAAATAGTCTAATGCTTACGCTATGTGTTGAAACTCCAATCAGATTGTAATTAGGCTACATGATCCAACGTGCCCCTCCCCTTGTACAACGTCTGTGTGGTACCCAACTCACTGACCTAGTGTTAGCGGAAGGTCCAGGAATCTGTCTTGCAAACAAAAAGTTTCGTGGGCGTCAGCATAAATTGCAGAACATTGTTCTTCTCAATCGGATATGTCAAACTATGATATGGAATCGACCACGTTACGGAACAGCCTTCACCCTCAGTAGCGCACCCCAGTTCAGTCTACGACTACAGCTTAGCAGCATGCCAAGGCGATAGGCATGCCAGAGCTAAGTTTGATACAACATGATGGGCCTAATGAATGGCTGTTTTCTACCATTATTCGGAAACAAGCGTCCACCAGAACATGTTGACTTGAGCATTGTCATGTTGCTAAAAGTAATTTGAGTGAGAGTGAAGTGTGGTATTTTTCTTTTCATTTGGCGACACAACATCATAAAATGATGCGCCATAACTGTGGATATTTCCAGGCGCGCGGTCGAAACTTATACACGCCAATGGGCATGACAGCATCCCGGGGGGAAGAGCTGGTTGGTAGTTTATTTGCAGTGTCCTTGGTCGCTACAGCATGCCCAAAATTCACAATTTAAGAGCGTTTTAATCAAAAAATTCTTGGCGAAGCATGCTTGGCATAGTATGATTTCCTACAGGCTTCTTGATTACCAATACCATAGTGTGTGTGTGTGTGTGTGTGTGTGCGTGCTCACGCATGGGGGTACTTGTGTCTGACGTGTCGCGTCTGTGTTCTCACTTTTCCAGTTGCTTTTCACTTAGAAGTGATTTGCTTACAAACCAGACATACACTCAAATGTAGCCTTGTAATATCTACATTTTGGGGTTGGGCCCGTCCATTTTTTTTCTGGGCCCACCTGTTTTATTATTTCTGCCTACGCCCGTGGGGGCGTGGGACCCGGGGAACATAGGACCACTCCCAGTGTTCTAAGTTCCCCGTATTGTGCCCTTCCCAAAACCATCCCTAAACCTAACCTGTCAGTAATGCAATGTCTCTGAGTTGTAAATTTGTGCCCTGACCAAAACTATCCCTTAACCTAACCTGTCACAGTTGCAACAGCCGGTTGCGGGGAACATAGGACCTGGGGAACATAAGGATGACTCTGCACACTACCCGGAGGCCAGTCCTGCCACGCGTATAAGCCCAACCCACCTGACTGGAATAAAAGGGAACAATCACTTATCTTTTAACTGAGGAACTGGATAAGGAGTTCAGGAGGCCCTTTGTGATTAGGTGTACAACGCCCTGGTCACTGGAAACATATCATTAGACAAACAGACCCTTATCCTGGCCCCATACAGCTTAACGCACCAACTACTGCAGCCATGCAAGAGTGGCAGAGGGTTGCAGAGGGTTAATAAACAGAAATCAAGCCTATTACTGCACAAAAACCCAACGCATCCACAGAGAGCACGTACATAGGCTATATACAGAGAGAGCAGTTGCACTCATACATATATGCTGTCCCTCAAGACCCAGTCAAAGTTTTCAGGAAATATGTAGAAAAATGCCCCAAATATGCCCTTTGATCTCCAACCCAAGCAAGTTTGCCGGCCACACTTGACACTATGGGAACAAGGAACCGATGGGAATGCACTACCTCGGGGATATGTTGAAAGGATGTACATAAAGGCAAGCATAAATAAATAACTCAAACAATGAACCATGCATGCAGATAAAACGTAGAGGAGACGAATCAACAATAAATCCAACAAATGAGGAAGTGATTGTGCTCTGAGGAAAATCTCGGGTTCTCCCCCGCCAGTCCCTCTTGTGACTGATCACCACCTGGTTTTAAGAGTAGCCTGGGCGTCAAACATTCATCAATCATTTCTGCAGGTTCCAGAAAGCCATAAGGAAAGATTGTGTGTGTGTGTGTGTGTGTGTGTGTGTGTGTGTGTGTGTGTGTGTGTGTGTGTGTGTGTGTGTGTGTGTGTGTGTGTGTGTGTGTGTGTGTGTGTGTGTGTGTGTGTGTGTGTGTGTATGTGAAAGAGAGAGAGAGAGAGAGAGAGAGAGAGAGAGAGAGAGAGAGAGAGAGAGAGAGATTAAAACACGACTTGTTAAATATCACACTACACTTTTAAATGGTTTATTTCTTCCATGTTAGACTTCCTAAATAGACCTATACAAGTCAATTACTGAGGAGCACGGCTGTCCAGAGCAATTCTACGACTGGACAGAGGAGTTGCCACATAAGTGGGTAGATGACGGATAGGCAGTAAAAAACATTTTTTTCACAAAACATTGTTTATGAGGGAAAAAAGTATATGTCTACGTAGTGCAGCAATTAATCTTTCAAAAAATCCAAGTGGTCACAATGTTGGTCTATTCATTGATTATTTATTTACGTTGATAAAGCAATTTGCTGAAAATATGTCCTTTGGTGTGACGTTAAGAAATAAATATATTAAGTAATGTAGAAATGGTTTGATGGAGTTTTATGAACATTGTTACACTCTTCATATTTATTGCAATTTTTTAAAGTCTTTATTTAATGAGAAATTACCATTTAAGTATTTTTTTTCCCATTAGATGTGAGATTATTAGAAACCTTCGAGGAAAAACAGGAATATCTTTCTTTTAAATGTTCAAAATTGTCCGAATTTATACTAACTTTTCAGGGACGATAATTTGTTCTTCCCTAATGCAATATTCAGTGTTTATCAAACATATTGTTTAGCTCAAACAAATATTTTAGCGTTTAAAACATGTCACACCGTAGGACATTCATGTCACGCTAAAGGACAGAAATGCAAAACTGAGCCAGAAACAAATACATCAACATGATTATTTTGTCTTTTGATCATAATATAATGTTGTAGTCAATATGGACCTACACTTTACACTTATAAGTCTTTGAATCGTCGATTATCAGCCTATCGTAACTCTTAATGATAGCCATGCGGTCATTGAATGTAACCTGCAGAGCTCATAGGACTCATACTGAAGGGTGACCTTGGCATGACCATCACACTTTTGTAGGTATGCTATGACTGTCACACCATTAAACCAGTAGTGTGTAGTAGCCAGTGCCTGTTTGGTATCTCAAGCTGGACAGCACATTTATGCTGTATATTGAGCTCTCCACAGCATACTTTATTCATCTATACTCCTCTATATCTCTCACTGATCTTTCCTTCACTGTTACCGTTATATTTTATGGTTTCAAAGCACCATTAATGACATTTTAGATCATTTGACAGTATCCAAAATCAACAGCAAATATTCATCAACAATGCATCAAAGTATAAATTCCAAAGGCCAATAAAGGAATAAGTAATTTGAATACACAATATTTATCTAGTCAAACAACAAAACAAAAAAATATGTACTACCAGTTGTTATAAAGCTATTTCTCAAATATCTAGTCCATTGGTGTGACCTGTTTGTCCTTTGGTGTGATACTCCAAAGTGTCACACCATAGGACTTTTACCATCACACCAAAGGACTTTTACCATCACACCATAGGACTTTTGAGCTTTTGAGTTAATTTAAAGCCATGTCGTTGCCAACTGAAATACAATTTCACCTTTAGTAAGATGCATTTTCATACATCTACATAAGAAAAAAATATGAAAAATATACACTATTGTCAAAATGTATTTTATGGCTGTCACACCAAAGGACTACAAAACTAATACATCTTGTGGTAGCAAAACATAATTGATTGACTGAAGAACTCTGAGAGAAAAATCTAAAATCCACCCTTGCCATTGGCTTCTTAAGGGTCTAAAGTCACAATTTATGTACAGCTGGAGCTTCGACAATAGATAATTATCCACAGAATTAACCAAAAAATGATGTCACACCACAGGACATTATTTTCTGCGACAAAGTTTCATAAGTCCATACGGTCTCAGAAAAACAGGAAAAAAAATAAGCATTGCCACTTGCTAAAATAGACACCTTGAAAAACATGCCAGGGTTGTTTAATAATAATAATAATAATAATTGTATTTGTATAGCACTGTGTCATACAAGGCATGTAACTCAAAGTGCTTAACAAATGGGAAAAAACATTGTTAGAGATAGATTTAAAAGGAGAGGAGAGATAGATTTAAATGGAGAGGTATAGAGGAGAGGCAGAAAAAGCAGGAAGGCAGAGGAAGAAGAGATAGACAGAGAATGTAGAGTCATAAGGTCAACGTAGGTTAGGACCAGGATTCTTAGATGTGTAAGGTCCATAGTGGCTGGGCCTATCATAAGTCATAGATAGTCACACAGAGATTGGGCGCTCAGGTGCGGCCCCTGGTGGCATCAGGGGTGAGGAAAAACTCCCTTTCGCTTGATTCATAGTTTGTGAGGGGGAAAAAAAGCTCAGTGAGGTCTGAGAAAAAAAGACCCCCTGTAGTCAGGAAGAAACCTCAGGCAGAGACCAGCGGCCACCTAGGGGAGCCCCCTGCCAGGGCTGGATTGCGAGTAGTAAGGGCGCTGCGGCGGCTGGGACACTATGACGTCTTGGCAGCTAGGAGTTGGCAAGGATGAAGAGGTGGGTCTTCAGCTGCTTCTTAAAGGAGTCGACGGAGGTGGCTGATCGGATCTCGATGGGGAGGGTGTTCCATCTCTTGGGCGCATAGCAGGCAAACGCAGCGTCGCCGATCTTCTTCTGCGGGGGGGTGGGGGTCCTTAGCAGCTTGGCATCAGTGGACCTGAGAGCTCGAGCAGGGGCATAAAAAGAGAGCATGTCTGAGATATAGCTAGGGGCAAGTCCATTTAATGCTTTAAATACTGTGAGCAGAATCTTAAAGTCGATTCTGTATGAGACAGGTAACCAGTGCAGGTCTGCCAAGACAGGAGAGATGTGCTCTCTCATTCTGGTTCTTGTTAGGATTCTTGCCGCAGAATTTTGAATGAGTTGCAATTTGTCAATTAATTTTTTTGGGAGACCAGAGAAAAGAGCATTGCAGTAGTCTATCCTACTGGTGACAAAGGCATGAATAAGTTTCTCAGCGTCTTGTCGGGGGGCCAAGCCGCGCACTTTGTTGACATTTCTAAGATGGAAAAAAGCAGATTTTGTTATCTTGTTGATGTGAGGCTCAAAGCTCAAATCCGAGTCTATGACCACACCCAGGCTAGTAACCTTATCTTTAATGTGTATGCTTAGGTCACCTAGGCTTGAGTGGAGTTTTGCACGTTTTTTCTTAGGCCCAATGAGCAACACTTCAGTTTTATCTTCATTTAATTTTAGGAAGTTACTGTTCATGACCAATCTGTAATGGCAGACATGCATTTAGTCAAGGCATGAATGGCAGTGGTTTGGCTAGGCTCGACAGAGATATATAGTTGAGTGTCATCGGCATAGCTATGAAAATCAACATTGTGCTCTCTGATGATGGAGCCCAGGGCAACATATATAGAGAGAAGAGGAGAGGGCCCAAGCAACTACCCTGAGCAACTCCAAAAGGCACATCATACTTGTTGGAGACGTATTCTCCGATGGTGACAAAAAACTGTCTTCCTGTAATATATGTTTTGAACCACTCTAAGACGTGACCGGACAAGCCTACCCAAGATTCAAGGCGGTCAATTAGTATGTTGTGGTCTATCGTGTCAAAGGCGGCACTGAGGTCGAGGAGGATAAGTGCTGAAACTTTGTTTGCGGCAGTGTTGAGCCTAAGATCACTTATTATTTTGGTTAGTGCTGTTTCGGTGCTATGGTTGGCTCTAAAGCCTGATTGGAATTTTTCCAAGATATCATTCCCAGCCAGATGTTGATTAAGCTGTTTAAATACAACTTTTTCTAGTACCTTGCTTATAAAGGGGAGGTTTGATATAGGTCGGTAGTTGTTTAAAGAATTCTGATCTAAATTTGTCTTTTTTAGGAGTGGCTTTACCATGGCTGTTTTGAATGAGCTTGGAAAAATGCCTGTAAGCATAGAGGTGTTAACAATTTGCAGTAAAGGTGCTGCTAAGCAACCAAGTACGTTTTTTAGCAGATATGTGGGGATCGCGTCAAGGCTGCAGGTAGACTGCTTACTTTCCCTGACTATTTTACAGAGGTCGTCCTCTGTAATTGGACAAAACTTTTGGAAGCTCTCAGGTCTCCTAGGGGGTTTTAACCCTCCCCTCGGTGTATCGCCTGAGTGGGCGACAGAGGTTGCTGCGTTTCCACCTTGGATGCCTTCTCTAATGTCGGCAATCTTTTTATTAAAAAATCTAACAAATTCCTCGCACTTGGCATGTGATGCTGCATTTAGGTTGTTATTGCTATGTGTTGGATTAAGCAGGTGGTCAATAGTGGAAAAAAGAACTTTCGCATTATGCTGGTTGTCTGTTATGACTTTGGAAAAATATGCTTTTCTCTCTGAGCGTACCGCATTATTGTAGGAGGAGATCTCATCCCTAAGGGATTGTCTGTGGACTTCTAATTTAGTTTTCCTCCAAAGACGCTCGGTTACTCTGCATTTTCTTTTTAAGGCTCTAAGTGAGTCATTCATCCAAGGTGAATACCTAGCTCTGGTTCTTGTCGTCGTTCTAATTGGAGCTATGTTATCTAGAATTCCTCTTAAGTTGTTGTTGAAGCTATCAACCATTTCATCAGGTGTGCAGTGACCATTTAGTAGGTCACCTGATTTGATGAGGTCTGAAATCTTAAGCTCAGCAGAGGCATTAATGCGTCGTCTGTGAATGACATTGTTGGGTGTGCTAATTTGTGTTGAAATGTCAAAATCAAAAAACACACAGTGGTGGTCGGAGAGGCCGACGTCCGTGACCGATATATTGTTGATGTCAAGTGCATGTGAAATAACAAGGTCAAGTGTGTTGCCTTTTCGATGGGTAGGCTGTTCTGTAACATTCTGGACGACACCGAATCCATTTAATGTGTCTAAGAAAGACTTGGCTATTGCGTCATCTGATTTATTTACGTGGATATTAAAGTCGCCAGCAATTATTGCTTTGTCATAGTTAGTAAGTACGTCCGACATGAAGGTGGAGAAATCAGATAGAAATGACGAAGAGAATTTCGGTGGACGGTACAGAACAATAATAA
Source organism: Engraulis encrasicolus (assembly GCF_034702125.1). Lineage (NCBI taxonomy): Eukaryota > Metazoa > Chordata > Actinopteri > Clupeiformes > Engraulidae > Engraulis > Engraulis encrasicolus. The sequence continues at coordinate 8,138 of NC_085862.1, read as the reverse complement.
TCAGTTTGAGGTTTGCTTGGACCCTCATTGCCAAGTATTCAAATGAAGAGAAAGAGCCCAGATTCATCTTAGTACAATTAAATTTGTTGGAGAAAAGTATGGCTACGCCTCCGCCTCGTTTCTTTGGTCTCGGGGCGTGAAGGAATTTGTAATCGGAAGGGCAAGCCTCAATAAAAGTAGCAGCCCCGTCGTCTTTAAGCCATGTTTCGGTAAGGAACATAAAGCTTATGTTTTTGTCCGAGACCAGCTGGTTTACTACGAAGCTTTTGTTGGTCAAGGACTGCACGTTAAGTAATGCAGCATTAACATTCAAAGTAGTAGAGCTATTGTTTATGCGTTCAGGTGCAATCGTAATTAGGTTGTTGTGTACACAACCAGAGGGTCTATATCTGCGAGCTTTCCTACGGGTAGTGACAGCGTGGATAGCTAGAGGGGAACTCTCTGTTGGGCGCGCAGTGTCTAAATTGGTGTAGTGCTTTGGATTTGAAACACCTGTTAGTCAATCCAAGGACCGGTGGGCTTCGAGGGTCAGCTCTAGGTTGGTCGCGAGGAGACGAGCGCCAGATCTGTTTAAGTGCCTTCCATCTCGTGCGAAGAGGTTACGGCGGTTCCAGAAAGCGGAGAAGTTGTCAACGTAGGGAATGGCTTCTTGGCGGCAGTGTCTCATCAGCCAGACGTGCAGTTGGCGAATTCGGGAGAACTGGAAGGCAGAGAAACAAACAGAGGGGATGGGGCCTGAGATAGCGTATTTTTTTCCAGTGCTGCTAAGGGTATTAATAAGGGAGAGGAAATCAGACTCAAGTTTTTTAGACTGCTGCAGCCGGATGTCATTGGAGCCTGCGTGGACGATGAGAGTTGTGGCAGTAGGATACTGTGACAGCGCGTCCGGCACATTCGACTGGACATCGGCTACGAGAGCTCCAGGTAGGCACCACGTCTGGGCGTTTCGTAGGGTTACGTGGCGAACCATCGAAGATCCTATGAGGACTGTTGATGGTCGCCGGGGTTCTGAATGGGCAGGCTGCTCTCGGGTGAATTGCCTGGGGGTAGCGAGGGTCCGGCGGCTTCTGGGTCGCACTCTTTGTGGTAGAGGCTTGGGCACCTGGTGGGAGGGGGGACAGGGTCAGTTTCTGCATCGATGACTGAGTCAAGTACAGAAAAACGATTGCTAGTCACTAGAGGTGGTGAACATTTCTGCAGTACTCCCCTGCCGCCGTTAACCACCTCCGTCCAGCTACGACGCGCGGGAAGTGGAGCACGGTGGATTCGGGGGGGACTTCGGCTGGTGTTTGCTGTGGCTGGGGAAAAAAGATAGTGTAGTTAGGTTGGCGCTAGTATTACTGGTTTGGTGTTTCAACGTGGTGTTATGGGATTTTATGACTACCTCGCATTGTAGCCGGCGAATGTCACGTCTAAGTGTTTCAATCGTCATGTTGGCTTTGGCTAGTCTTTCATTAGCATTAGCTAGATCACTGCAGGCGCAGGTAGAGTTGGCCATAATTAGGTCTGCGGATGCAGCAGAAAAGGTTATTTTTGCGAGATAGTTGGTGTAGTGTTGCAAAATTGACTATGAGGTGAGGTGAAACTAAAGCCGAGTAGGGCTCGGCGCGAAAAAAAAGTTATGTAGGCTAGCCTGGTGGAAAGCAAAAATCTATTTGGATGGTGGGGAGGTTAGCCTATGTGCTTATGTTGTTGTAAGAGTGATAACAAGGTAGCGCTAAAGTAATACTACATCGAATCAGTTGTTTGTAGTTGTAAGTTTCAGACAAAGCTTTTAGGAGAAAAACGAGAAGAAACTTAATTTCGTCCGAGTAGCTCCTCGACGGGAATAGCTTGATCCGGAAGCGGAAGTGACGTCAGCAGGTCATCAGTCACAAGTGCGTGTCCTACAGGCAATAGTGTGAAATGCAATCCTGTGTGTGCAAATGACAAATGACTGAGCTTTGATTATTTATTTAAAAATGTTTTAATATGGAAAACCAGGCTTGCCTCAGTCACACCATAGGACAAATGTGACATTTGACTCAAAATTAAGTATACTTATTTAAGCTCTGGATTTATTACACATTACTTTTTCACAACAACGACATTAGTTTAATCATTTAAAGCATTGACAATTTTGAAAGAATGAATTTACTTAATTTTAAGAGCCTGCGACAGCAAAATGTACATGTCACGTCATCTACCCATGTATTGATAAAAGGTTTTTTTTTAACCATTTATTTGTTTTTCATCAATTCATAACCACTCCTATGAAACAGTTTATCTAAGGCTGGGGTGCCCAACTTTTTTTTTTTTTTAACCAAGATCTACTTTTGAAGTTGATGGCATGCTGCAATCTATCTAGTCAAACACAAGGGCTGGACAATAATTCAAACAAAGGAACCAAACATGGAGAGAAAACGTTGAGGAGAGAGAGGGGGGAAAGTGAGCTATTAATTACCAAAGCAGAAGCAGATGGAACAGAATGGTGCCCTCCATAGACACACGGGCAGCTGGAACCCATCAGCTAGAGAGAGAGAGAGAGAGAGAGAGAGAGAGAAAGAGAGAGAGAGAGAAAGAGAGAGAGAGAGAGAGAGAGAGAGAGAGAGAGAAAGAGAGAGTGAGAGAGAGAGAGAGAGAGAGAGAGAGAGAGAGATAGAGAGAGAGAGAGCGAGACAGACAGACAGACAGACAGAGGGGCAAACAGAGGAAGAGAATAAGGTGGACAGGGCGAGAGAGCCACACACTCCATACAACATTTACTCTTGATGATTGCAGAGATTTAATTGCACTGAAAAGCCAATTGAATAAATCCAATAGATGAGGAAATAAAATGTGCGCTGGGGAAACTCTCAGTTTCTCCCTACTGTGGCACGAACATCAATCATGTTCATTCATCATCAAACTCATTTCTAGGAAGCCAGGAGGGGACATTGCAGTGAAGTGAAGTGTGTCTGTATGTGCTAGTGTGAGAGAGAGAGAGAGAGAGAGAGAGAGAGAGAGAGAGAGAGAGAGAGAGAGAGAGAGAGAGAGAGAGAGAGAGAGAGAGAGAGAGAGAGAGAAAGAGAGAGAGAGAGAGAGAGAGACAGGGGGGAGAGAGAGAGAGAGAGAGAGAGAGAGAGAGAGAGAGAGAGAGAGAGAGAAAGAGAAAGAGAGAGTGTAGTGACTCCTTGTAAGTTCTACATCTAGACGCCAAGAAGGTGTTCCAATTGTTTAAATAGACGGTTTATTCCAATGTTCCATCAAACTTAAAGGTTTCTTCAGTTTCAAAAGTTCATCAATACATTTCCAGGTTTCCAACAAAAAACACCGTCCAAAAACAACATAAAAATGCGATATTGAAAACGGTTTCCTGCTGGCGTCTTTGTCTTTCCAAAAGCCTAATGCTCCATGCTCAATGCTCAAAGTGAGCTCTTTGTTCCAAAGAAAAGCTGTCTGATTATTCACCTGGGCCAATTAGGCACCCAGGTGGATCATCAGCCAGGCTACCAAATTCAAGGTGCAGGGACAAATTTCAGCCAGCAGGTGTCACAATTCCAAAAACCAAATGTCAACAAACCAAAAGCCATGTCAAAAATGAAATACCAAATCAAACACCAAAAAATGGCTCCTACACATCACCCCCCTTATTGCTACTGGCTAAGGACAGGTACAATAACAACCAAAATAAAATATGGAGCCATGTATACATAAGTCAATTCAATCATCATTCATATCAGGTCATAATACACATCAACATTCACAAAAGACATCAAAAGTGTACTTTTTTTTAGTGATTTTCATTTTCATTTCAGTGCTCAGTTCATAGAGTCCATTTGCCATTACAGGCATTGCTCATTCACGAGTCCATAAGTGGTGTATGTTGTGCTTAGTGTCTGTGTATGGATACGACGCTTGTGTGTGCACGAATGGATCTTCGGAGGTCCATGGTCCATGTGCGCATGTGAAGCCTAGAATGTTCAGTGTAAGTGAAAAGCAAGCATCATCATCATCATAGAAAGCATTGTTTCACACAAAGCAATCATTCAAAGTACCTCGTTAGATCTTATCACAATCATACCAAAATCATATTTACACGTCATTCTCCAACAACAGACAGACCTTTGTAATTGGTCTCTCTAAGACACTTGTTTGGGTTTTCAGTGTTACACTACGTACCACCCCTTTTGAATCTTTCTTTGTGTCAATAACCCTCCCCAACATCCAAGATGCCCTAGGGGCAGTAGGGTCAGAAATTAAAACAACATCCCCACTCATGTAATTACGTTTAGTTCTCAACCATTTTTGTCTTTCTTGTAAGGTTGGAAGATATTCCCTAACCCATCGCTTCCAGAATGCATCGGCTAAGTATTGTACTTGTTTCCATCTGCGTTTACTGTACGTGTCTGATTTCTGGAACAAACCAGGAGATAGTGTGGGCTGACCTTTAAGGAGTAAAAGGTGGTTAGGGGTCAAGGGTTCAAGGTCATCAGGGCTATCAGAGACGGTGGTAAGTGGGCGACTATTAATGATTGCTTCTACTTCACAAAGGAAAGTATGAAGGGACTCGTCATCTAGTGTTTGGCCTTTGGTTACGGCCAGGAGTGTTTGCTTTACTTGCTTGATTAATCTTTCCCATACCCCCCCATGATGCGAGGCGGCAGGTGGGTTGTAGATCCATTCTATGCCCTTTTGCTGTAGAGCTGCTTGCAGTTTGTGACTTTTTCCACTCCTTAATGGCATTCCTGAGTTCACGGTCAGCTGATACCAGATTTGTTCCATTATCTGATCTGATCTGTTGTACCTGACCTCTCCTGCTCACGAACCTACGAATAGCGTGGATGCATGAGTCAGTGTCAAGTGAGTTGGCTACTTCTAGATGAACGGCTCTGGTGGTGAGGCATGTGAAAAGAACACCATATCTCTTAACTTCACTTCGTCCCTTTTTCACCATTATTGGGCCAAAATAATCTGCACCGACATAAGTAAAGGGTGGTGAATCAGGTGTCACTCTCTCTTTTGGCAGATCTGCCATCTTTTGCTCTCCTAAGAGTGCATGTTGTTTTCTGCAGAACACACACTCGGATCTGATCTTTCTGGCCAGAGCGTTTGCTGCTGGTATCCAGTAATGCTGTCTCAATTTGGCCAACATGTGATTCCTTCCACAGTGTCCTAGTTGTTCATGAATGTGTCTCAGGACAAGTTTGGAAATGTGGTGGTGTTTGGGAAGAATCACAGGGTGTTTTTGAGTTTCTGGGATAGCCATTCTGCTCAGTCTCCCTCCAGTATGGAGAAGTCCATCCTGCATGAAAGGGTCCAGTTTGCAAATTGTGCTATGTTTACTAACATGTGTGTTTCCCTTCTGCAAGGTTTCCATTTCGGTTGGGTAACTTTCTCTCTGAGCAGATTGAATGATGGCATGTTCTGCAGCCTTTAGCTCATCCAAGGTAAGTTGCGCATTCATACATTTCATTCCAGTTCTCATTTTGTCCTTCCTTTTCCGTGGTTTCTTGTCATCAGAATCAATATTCAGCATCTCCTTTCTTTTCTGACTGAGGTTCAGGAGCACACTTTTCAGTCTAAGCATCCATGCCACTGCTCTTATGAGCTTACTCCAATTTGAGTGGTACTGTATGAAGTTGTGGGTTGGGTTCTGGTTAATTGTGGTTGCCATGACTACAACATCTCTCTTCACCTCAGCATCACCATCAAATGTCTGCGTGCCAATGTCAGACTTTGGCCATTCAGAATTTTGCTTCCTGAGAAAGTGTGGGCCACTAAGCCATGTGGTGGACTGTGTGAGTGCACTGGCTTTACACCCACGAGATGCACAGTCTGCTGGGTTGAGTTTTGTCTCAATGTATCTCCATTGTTTTACTTCAGGCATTTCTCTTATTGTGTGCACCCTATTGGCCACAAATGTTTTTTACCTTTTGTTTTCATTTCTTATGTATTTTAGCACTGCTGTGCTATCGGTCCAGAAGACTGAACTTTCCAGAGTGAGCTGCAACTCTGTTCTGAGTAGCTTATCTACCCTAACTGCGAGCATTGCAGCAGTAAGCTCCAGTCTTGGCATGGTCATTTGTTTCAGGGGTGCTACACGTGATTTCCCCATTACAAAGGATATGTGTACTTCCTGTTCGGCATTCTCAAGACGGAGGTAGGAGACACAAACATATCCGCTTTCTGAGGCATCACTGAAGTGGTGTAATTGTGCAGATGTTACCTGACCAAACTGCGCAGGCTTCATGCACCTGGTGACTGCAAGCTCTCCAATGTGTCTCAGTCCAGTCAGCCACTCCTGCCACATCTGCACATGGTGCTCTGGTAGTTCTTTATCCCAGGCATGGTTTTGTTTGCACAGGTCCTGCAGGATGTTTTTAGCTGTAAGGACAAATGGACAGATGAGGCCAAGAGGATCATACACAGATGCGATTACAGACAGTATACCTCTCCTGGTGTGTGGCTGATTCTTTAGGCTCACAGCAAAGGTAAGTTCATCCCTTTCCACACACCACTGGATTCCAAGACTTCTTTCCACAGGCAATTCACTCTTTTCCAGGTCAAGATCTTTCACTTGCTGTGCTCTGTCTGCCTGTGGGATGGACATAAGAACAGTTCGGTTATTGCATATCCATTTGTGCAAGCGGAAGCCTCCCATTGCACCCCAAGCGATCAAGATGCTGAACACTCAACCCACTCTCCCTCCACTGTCAGCCTCTAGCCAGCAAGGCCACTGACAACCCCCCCATCCCCCACCACCATATCTGCGACTGAACATTCCACCTGCACTACTATACTTGTGACTGAACTTTCAACCTGCACTAACTCAAAACATGCACACACACACACACACACACACACACACACACACACACACACACACACACACACACACACACACACACACACACACACACACACACACACACACACACACACACACACACACACACACACACACACACACACACACACACACACACACAAGCACACTGCACTTTCTGCACTAAACCCAAACATACACACACTGACACACACTGACACACACACACACACACAGACACACTAACACACACACAGACGCACACCGCACCTTCTACCTGCACTAAACACATACACACACATACACACACACACACACTGCTGCTGGTGTACTTGACAGACCTTTTTAATATTTATTTTTCTTCAAAATGCTACTATTACCATGTCAGAACGCTATAAAGGACTTTTTTAGGAAAAGCACAAAAGCACAACAATACCTCTTAATATATGTCCTCTACAAGTCTTCTGTTGTCCAGTCTTGCACTTTAAATGTCTGTATGAGCACTGTCTATGTCCATACTGTCTTAAGTCCATGTATAAGTACTGTCTATGTCTATACTGTCTATGTCCTTACCTAGATTAGTCTATGTCTGTATGGGAAAGCAAGAAATGTAATTTCAAATTCTTTGTATGACCAGTGCATGTAAAGAAATTGACAATAAAACCTACTTGACTTGACATTGCACATGCAGTTTCTAGTTCCTTGTACAAGGATATTGCATCGTTCTCGGTTGCCACTGACTTTAAGCAGTCATCGACGTAAAAATTAGACTTAATCGTCTCCATTGCTTCCACAGAGAATTGATCTTTGAAGTCCTCTGCTGTTTGTCTGAGTGCAAAACTGGCGCAGCTTGGTGAAGATGTTGCACCAAATATGTGCACGGTCATTCTATATTGTCTGAGTGGTTGACTTGTGTCACCATTTGGCCACCAGAAAAAGCGCAAGAGGTTGACATGTTTCTCTGCTACCCTCACCTGGTGGAACATGCTTGCTATGTCCGCCATTAATGCAACTGGCTCTTGGCGGAAGCGCAGGAGAACACCTACCAGGTTGCTAGTGAGGTTTGGGCCTTGAATGAGAGCACTGTTCAAAGATGTTCCTTGAAATGATGCAGAGCAGTCGAAAACTACACGCAAAGTGCTCTTTTTTGGGTGATGCACAGCATGGTGTGGAAGAAACCAGACTGTTCCACTCTCCTTGTTCAGCTCATCATCTGGGACCATTTCCGCATAGCCACTTTCGATCACTCCCTGTAGGAACGCTGTGTATTCTGCATGATATTCTGCATTTCTTTCTAATTTTCTTTTCAGGGAAAGAACACGTTCCTGTGCCTGTTGGTAATTGTTTGGCA
>NC_085861.1:58048349-58125113 GCF_034702125.1 Engraulis encrasicolus | reverse complement strand
AGTCAAACAAAGAATAAATTGAATCAAAATTTAAATTTGAAACAAATATCACTGTATTTATGCATTTTGAAACCATTTTTATAATAAAATATATATTTTAAAATTATACAAAATTTGAAAATTACAAAAAGGAAAAGAGAAAAGAAGATAAGATTTAAGTTTCTGTTCCAAAAAGAACAAGAGTCAGAATGGCGCACATGGTAGGACATTGGAATGCCATGCAGAGGACCCGGGTTCGATTCCCAGTCTCTGCAATCTGCAATCTGCCGACCCTTCGCCATCACTCTCTGCCAAATAGCTACCTCCAAAACCAGTCAAACAAAGGCAATAACCCAAGCAAAGAATAAATTGAATCAAAATTTAAATTTTGAAACAAATATCACTGTATTTATGCATTTTGAAACCATGTTTTATAATAAAATATATATTTTAAAATTATACAAAATTTGAAAATTACAAAAAGGAAAAGAGAAAAGAAGATAAGATTTAAGTTTCTGTTCCAAAAGAACAAGAGTCAGAATGGCGCACATGGTAGGACATTGGAATGCCATGCAGAGGACTCGGGTTCGATTCCCAGTCTCTGCAATCTGCAATCTGCCGACCCTTCGCCATCACTCTCTGCCAAATAGCTACCTCCAAAACCAGTCAAACAAAGGCAATAACCAAAGCAAAGAATAAATTGAATCAAAATTTAAATTTGAAACAAATATCACTGTATTTATGCATTTTGAAACCATTTTTTATAATAAAATATATATTTTAAAATTACACAAAATTTGAAAATTACAAAAAGGAAAAGAGAAAAGAAGATAAGATTTAAGTTTCTGTTCCAAAAGAACAAGAGTCAGAATGGCGCACATGGTAGGACATTGGAATGCCATGCAGAGGACCCCGGTTCGATTCCCAGTCTCGGCAATCTGCAACCTGCTGACCCTTCGCCATCACTCTCTGCCAAATAGCTACCTCCAAAACCAGTCAAACAAAATTGTCAAAAATCACTTTTAAAGAAAAATTCATAAAAACCTGTTTCCAACAGCATTTCCAAATTACCAAATCGACTGACTGCCTCTAGAAACACTAAATAACATAATTTTTGTATTTTTTGAATTTTGAATTTTTTGAAAAATTTCATGACCCGTGATATGCGAAATATTCGAAAAACTGACTTTTTCACTTTTTCAGAAAAAATCATAAAACCTGTTTCCAAAAACATTTCAGAACTGCTAAATCGACTGACTGCCTCTAGAAACACAAAATTACATCTTTTTGTGTTTTTTGAAATTTGAAATTTTTTTGAAACATTTCATGAACGGCGGTATGCGAAAAATTTCGGAAAAGTGACTTTTTCACTTTTTCAGAATAAATAAAAAAAACCTGTTTCCAAAAACATTTCAGAACTGTCAAATCGACTGACTGCCTCTAGAAACACAAAATTACATCTTTTTTGTGTTTTTTGAATTCTGAATTTTTTTGAAAAAATTTTGACCGGCGATATGCGAAAAATTTCGAAAAAGTGACTTTTTCACTTTTTCAGAAAAAATCATAAAACCTGTTTCCAACAGCATTTCCGAATTACCAAATCGACTGACTGCCTCTAGAAACACAAAAAAACAAAAAAAAATATTTTTTGAATTTTGAATTTTTTGAAAAATTTCATGACCGGCGATATGCGAAAAATTTCGAAAAAGTGACTTTTTCACTTTTTCAGAAAAAATCATAAAACCTGTTTCCAACAGCATTTCCGAAGTACCAAATCGACTGACTGCCTCTAGAAACAAAAAAACAAACAAAAAAAAATTTGAATTTTGAATTTTTTGAAAAATTTCATGACCGGCGATATGCGAAAAATTTCGAAAAAGTGACTTTTTCACTTTTTCAGAAAAAATCATAAAACCTGTTTTCAAGAGCATTTCCGAAGTACGAAATCGACTGACTGCCTCTAGAAACACAAAAAAAAAAAAATTAAAATTTTTTTTTTGAATTTTGAATTTTTTGAAAAATTTCTTGACCGGCGATTTTCGAAAAATTTCGAAAAAGTGACTTTTTCACTTTTTCAGAAAAAAATCATAAAACCTGTTTCCAACAGCATTTCCGAAGTACCAAATCGACTGACTGCCTCTAGAAACACACAAAAAAAAAAAAAAAATTTTTTTTTGAATTTTGAATTTTTTGAAAAATTTCATGACCGGCGATATGCGAAATTTTCGAAAAAGTGACTTTTTCACTTTTTCAGAAAAAATCATAAAACCTGTTTCCAACAGCATTTCCGAAGTACCAAATCGACTGACTGCCTCTAGAAACACAAAATTACATCTTTTTTGTATTTTTTGAATTTTGAATTTTTTTTGAAAAATTTCATGACCGGCGATATGCGAAATTTTCGAAAAAGTGACTTTTTCACTTTTTCAAAAAAAATCATAAAACCTGTTTCCAAAAACATTTCAGAACTGCCAAATCGACTGACTGCCTCTAGAAACACAAAATTACATCTTTTTTGTATTTTTTGAATTTTGAATTTTTTTGAAAAATTTCATGACCGGCGATATGCGAAAAATTTCGAAAAAGTGACTTTTTCAAAATTTGCAAAAAATTCATAAAACCTGTTTCCAAAAACATTTCAGAACTGTCAAATCGACTGACTGCCTCTAGAAACACAAAATAACATCTTTTTTTGTTTTTTGAATTTTGAATTTTTTGAAAAATTTCATGACCGGCGATATGCGAAAAATTTCGAAAAAATGACTTTTTCACTTTTTCAGAAAAAATCATAAAACCTGTTTCCAACAGCATTTCCGAAGTACCAAATCGACTGACTGCCTCTAGAAACACCAAAAAAAAAAATTACATTTTTTTTTTTGAATTTTGAATTTTTTGAAAAATTTCATGACCGGCGATATGCGAAAAATTTCGAAAAAGTGACTTTTTCACTTTTTCAGAAAAAAATCATAAAACCTGTTTCCAACAGCATTTCCGAAGTACCAAATCGACTGACTGCCTCTAAAAACAAAAAGTAACATCTTTTTTGTGTTGAATTTTGAATTTTTTTGAAAAATTTCATGACCGGCGATATGCGAAAAATTTCGAAAAGGTGACTTTTTCACTTTTTCAGAAAAAATCATAAAACCTGTTTCCAACAGCATTTCCGAAGTACCAAATCGACTGACTGCCTCTAAAAACACCAAAAAATTTTTTTTTTTTTTTTAAATTGAATTTTGAATTTTTTGAAAAATTTCATGACCGGCGATATGCGACAAATTTCGAAAAAGTGACTTTTTCACTTTTTCAGAAAAAATCAGAAAAACCTGTTTCCAACAGCATTTCCAAAGTACCAAATCGACTGACTGCCTCTAGAAACACAAAATAACATATTTTTTTGTATTTTTTGAATTTTGAATTTTTTGAAAAATGTCATGACCCGCAATACGCGAAATATTCGAAAAACTGACTTTTTCACTTTTTCAGAAAAAATCATAAAACCTGTTTCCAAAAACATTTCAGAACTGCCAAATCGACTGACTGCCTCTAAAAACACAAAATTACATCTTTTTTGTGTTTTTTGAATTTTGAATTTTTTTGAAAAATTTCATGACCGGCGATATGCGAAAAATTTCGAAAAAGTGACTTTTTCACTTTTGCAAAAAATTCATAAAACCTGTTTCCAAAAACATTTCAGAACTACCAAATCGACTGACTGCCTCTAGAAACACAAAATTACATCTTTTTTGTATTTTTTGAATTTTGAATTTTTTTGAAAAATTTCATGACCGGCGATATGCGAAAAATTTCGAAAAAGTGACTTTTTCACTTTTTCAGAAAAAATCATAAAACCTGTTTCCAAGAACATTTCCGAAGTACGAAATCGACTGACTGCCTCTAGAAACACAAAAGTACATCTTTTTTGTGTTTTTTTGAATTTTGAATTTTTTTGAAAAATTTCATGACCGGCGATATGCCAAAAATTTTGAAAAAGTGACTTTTCACTTTTTCAGAAAAAATCATAAAACCTGTTTCCAACAGCATTTCCGAAGTACCAAATCGACTGACTGCCTCTATAAACACGAAATAACATAATTTTTGTATTTTTTGAATTTTTTAGAAAAATGTCATGACCCGCGATTTACGAAAAATTTCGAAAAAGTGACTTTTTCACTTTTTCAGAAAAAATCATAAAACTTGTTTCAAACAGCATTTCCGAAGTACCAAATCGACTGACTGCCTCTAGAAACACAAAAACACATCTTTTTTGTATTTTTTTTTCATTTTCAATTTTTTTTGAAAAATTTCATGACCCGCGATATGAGAAAAAATTCGAAAAAGTGACTTGTTCACTTTTTCAGAAAAAATCATAAAACCTGTTTCCAACAGCAGTTCTGAAGTACCAAATCGACTGACTGCCTCTAGAAACATAAAATAATATATTTTTTGTATTTTTTGAATTTTGAATTTTTTGAAAAATTTCATGACCCGCGATATGAGAAAAAATTCGAAAAAGTTACTTTTTTTTTTCTTTAGATTAGACGTAGATATATAGATGTAGATTAGACGTAGATAGCTAGACGTAGAATAGATGTAGATTGACAGACGTAGATTAGACGTAGATATATAGACGTAGATTAGACGTAGATATATAGAAGTAGATTAGACATAGATAGGTAGACGTAGATTAGAAATAGATAGATAGATGCAGATAGACAGATTGCTTGACGTAGATATATAGACGTAGATTAGACATAGATGGATAGACATTGATTAGACGTAGATAAAAGTAGATGGGATAGGCGTAGATAGACAGATTCAGATTAGACGTAGATAGGTAGATGCAGCTAGACAATGATTGCTAGACGTAGAATAGACGTAGATAGACAGATGTAGATTAGACGTAAATATGTAGATGTAGATTAGATGTAGATGGATAGAGGTATATATATATACAGTGCCCTCCATAATTATTGGCACCCCTGGTTGAGATGTGTTAAAAGCCTTAAAATAAATTCAGTGTTTATTGCAGAAGAATACTGTCACACTGAAAATTGTAGGAAAATGTAGCCTTCAACTCAAATGAATTGTAAGAAAATAAAAAAATCCCTGACTAAAAAATAATTATTTTTCATTAAATCACCTGTTCCACAATTATTGGCACCCTTAACAATTCCCAGGAAATAAATATAATTGAAGCATTTCTGTCATTTCTACAGTAGTTTACAAAGTTTACCAGAGTATGTAGGAACATTTAATTAGTAATTCATCACTTCCTGTTTCCCTGGGGTATAAATATGACGTGACACCGAGGCCATTTCTCATATCCACTCTTAAACATGGGAAAGACAAAGGAACACAGCATACAAGTGAGGCAGATGTGCGTCGACCTTCACAGGTCAGGCAGAGGCTACAAGAAGATTGCCACTCAACTGCAGCTGCCCATATCCACTGTGAGAGGAATAATTAAGAAGTTCAAAACAACTGGAACAGTGGTAAACAAGCCTGGACGAGGACCCAAGTTTATTTTGCCACCACGCACAGTGAGGAGGATGGTAAGAGAAATCAAAAGATCTCCAAAGCTCACTGTTACAGAATTACAACAAATGGTAGCATCCTGGGGTCACAAAGTCTCCAAATCAACCATCAGGCGCTGTCTACACGCCAACAAGCTGTTTGGGAGGCATGCACGGAGAAAACCTTTCCTCACTCACAATCATAAACGCAAGCGTCTGGAGTTCGCCAGGCGGTATTGGGGCTTCAACTGGGACCGTGTGCTTTGGCCAGATGAGACCAAGATTGAGCTTTTTGGCAACAAACACTCTAAGTGGGTCTGGCGTACCACGAAAGATGCGCATGCTGAAAAGCACCTCATACCCACTGTGAAGTATGGGGGTGGGTCAGTGATGCTGTGGGGCTGTTTCGCTTCCAAAGGCCCTGGGAACCTTGTTAGGGTGCAAGGCATCATGAATGCTTTGAAATACCAGGACATTTTAAATCAAAATCTGTTGCCCTCTGCCCGAAAGCTGAAGCTGGGTCGTCACTGGGTCTTTCAGCAAGACAATGACCCTAAACATATGGCCAACTCTACACAGAAATGGTTCACCAGACACAAAATCAAGCTCCTCCCATGGCCATCTCAGTCCCCTGACCTCAACCCCATTGAGAACCTGTGGGGTGAGCTGAAGAGGAGAGTACAGAGGAGAGGACCCAGGTCTCTGGATGATTTAGAGAGATTCTGCAAAGAGGAATGGCTGAAGATCCCTCTTTCTGTCTTTTCCCATCTTGTGAAACATTATAGGAGAAGATTAGGTGCTGTTTTGTTGGCAAAAGGGGGTTGTACAAAATATTAACCCCAGGGGTGCTAATAATTGTGACACACATTATTTGATGTCAAATAATTATTTCTTTATGTGGGATTTTTTCCCCACTGAATAAATGCACTTGTTTTGAAGGTTGGATTTTTCTCTTTTTTCCATTAAGGTCCCATATTATTTAGAAAAAAAATAAAATAATTGGAAGCTAAAAAACACATCTCAACCAGGGGTTTGCCAATAATTATGGAGGGCACTGTATATATATATATGTATGTTGATAAGACATAGAGGGATAGATGTAAATTAGACGTAGATAAGTGTAGATGAATAGATTTAGATTGAGAGACGTAAATTAGAAGTAGATATGTATATGTGGATTAGACGTAGATGGATAGACTAAAATTAGACGTAAATAAAAGTAGAGGGAAAGAGGTAGATATATAGATGTACATTAGATGTATATAGATAGACGTAGATTAGACGTAGATAGATAAACGCAGATAGACGTCAATAGCTAGACGTAGATTAGAAGTAGATAGACAGACATATATTAGACGTAGATTTATAGACGTAGATGGATAGACGTAGATTAGACGTAGAGATACAGATGTAGATTAGACGTAGTTAGCTAGACGTAGATTAGACGTAGATAGACAGACATATATTAGAAGTATATATATAGACGCTGATTAGACGTAGATGGATAGAAGTAGATTAGATTTAGATATATATATGTAGATTAGAGAAAGGTATAAAGACCTGGATTGGCCGTAGAGAGATGGACGCAGAAATATAGAGGTAGATTAGACCTAGATAGACAGACATAGATGAGATGTACATACAGTTGAGGACGATATTATTAGCCCCCCTCCTGAAATTAGACATTTCTCTTGATTTCTCAGTAAGAATGACCATTATTAACCGTTTCTGTTATTCTGGAAAGAAATACACTGATGGAGATAATGTTCAATGAGTTGAATTAGAATTTTTCTATTGTTACAATGAGTTTAAACAAAAAAGGCCAAAAATGACAAGGACAAAATTATTAGCCCCCTGATCATTAATAGTCAATATGGTGCCATTTATGAACCAAAACTGACAACAGGCTCTGATAAGTTGCTACCTAGGTTGGCACATGCCGCACTAGGGATTTTGGCCCATTTCTTCACTGCAAAGTGTTCCAGCTGGTCCAAATCGCATGGATGCTGAGCATAGACATTAACCACAGACTCTCAGTGGGATTGAGGACTGGACTATGAGCGGGTGATTCCAATGTCATGGTTTTAGTGTCCTTGAAGAACCTCTGAACTAATCTAAATGTGTGCTTTGGGTTACAATGTTGTTGGAAGACCCAGCAATCCAGATTCAGACCCAGACTCCCTGTGCCTGAGGCTGAATAACAGACTAAGCTTGATGCCCCACCACTGTGTGTAACTGTGGAAACTGCTTGGCCTCATTAGACCAAAGAAGCATTGGACACCTGCCTAGATGATTGTTATTGACCTGGCCTCACCTGGAGTTTTTTTCCCCACCAAGAAAGACAGTTGTTAGGGCTTGTCATCATATTGGGCTTTGGGGCCATCATCACAGAAGAACCCCTTTACTAAAGGCAGTGCATATCAGAGTGTTATTGATCTTTGCCTGTGGACATTTGAAAGTCAAAAATGAGTTTTGAACATCTCTGCTGTCATCTGATGATATTCAATTGCACCTGCTTTGATGCATGAATTCTGCTTCTGTCAGGTGAAGAAAGGGATAGGCCTTGAATCGTTATAAGATGGTTTCCACAATTAAACATGGTGGTGGATGCATCATTCTGTGGCAGCCTCAGCCACAGGAAACCTTGTTTGGGTGTACGGCACCATAAAAACTGAAAATAATGATAGAATGTGGAAAGTGACCTTGCAAAAATATGCTCATAGAGGGAGCTAAGATCTTTACTGGATATTTCAATAAGATAATAACCCAAAACTTGCATCCAAAATAGTTCAAATGTTCTTCAAGGATACTAAAACCATGGTCATGGAGTGGTTCAGACCTCAATCCTTTAGATAGCATTTGAAGAGTGCTGAAAATGAATGTCCATCCTCAACATCCATGCCATTTGGACCAGCTTAACTATTTGCGATGAAAGAAATGGGCCAAAATCCCTGGTAGGACATGCGCCAACATAGTTAACAACTAATCAAAGTGCCTGGTGTCAATTTTTGTTCATAAATGGCACTGTATTGACTATTAATGATAAGGGGGCTAATAATTTTGTCCTTGCCATTTTTGCACTTTTTTGTTTAAACTCATTGTGAAAATGGAAAAGTCCAAATTTAACTTATTGGATACTATCTCCATGGTGTATTTGTTTCCAGAATAACACACATTTATTAATAATGATCATTCTTAATGATCAATGAAGAGATATGTCTAATTTCAGGAGGGGGGCTAATAATATCGTCCTCAACTGTATATGCACATAGATAAGACGTATATGAATAGACGTAGATTAGACGTAGATATATAGATGTTGATTAGATGTAGATAGCTAGACGTAGATTAGACATAGATAGACGTACATAATACATATATATATATAGATTAGATGTAGGTGGATAGACGTAGATAGATAGACATAGATTAGACATAGATAGATAGATGCAGCTAGACATAGATTGCTAGACATAAATTAGACGTCAATAGATAGACATAGGTAGACGTAGATAGATAGACGTAGATTAGACGTAGATAGACGTAGATAGATCGACGTTGATTAGACATAGATATATAGATGTGGATTAGACGCATATAGCTAGACGTACATTAGATGTACATAGACAGACCTATATTAGACATAGATAAATAGACGTGGATTAGATGTAGATGGATAGCTGTAGAATAGACGTACATAGACAGATGTAGATTAGACGTAGATGGATAGACGTAGATTAGACATAGATTTTTTCACATCTAATCTTATAGATGTAGATTACATGCATATAGATAGACGTAGATTAGACGTAGCTAGACAAGCGTATATTAGATTTAGATATTGTAACGGCGCTTTGCCCAAACGCCACGTGAGGCAGTCATGTCCGCATGCGCAGCCTAACCCACAAGCAGGCCTTTCTTGAATCCACAAGTGGTCCTTCAATTCCTTCCAAGACGCCGGTCTTTTGGAGTTTTAGACTTTGTAATGGCGCTTTACCCAAACGCCAAGTGAGGCAGGTGGCAGTTGTTCCGACGCACAATCCAAGGTATTAAGCACGCACGGACAGTTGAATAAAATAGATGTTGTTTTATTTCAATCGATCCGGTTGACTTATCTATTCAAAACACTGTTCAAAGTACAAGATATACAGTGATTTGTCTGAAGTATTTCGTGATCTAAAACTGTTCCTCCTTACCATCCTACCTGTTGAACACACATTGAATGGCCTAATTAAAGTGCCAGCGGCATGTCCAACGGGGTGTGTCCTGTCACATGACAGATAGTAAGGTAATCAGGAACAGCTGTACTAGATCAAAAGAAATAAGGCATGTATGCCATGTTAACCAAAATCAGCATTTCAAAACAATTACAATCATAGGCATCATTTCACCTTCCATTAATTAAACAAAAACCCAAAATGGCGCCAACAGATATATAGACGTAGATTAGAAGTAGAGGGATAGACGTTGATAGCTAGACGTAGAATAGACGTAGATTGACAGATGTAGATTAGACGTAGATATATAGACGTAGATAAGACGTAGATAGTTAGACGCAGAATAGACGTAGATATTTAGACATAGATTAGACGTAGATATATAGACATAGATTAGACGTAGAATAGACGTAGATTAACAGATGTAGATTAGACGTAGATATATAGACGTAGATTAGACGTAGATAGCTAGACGTAGATTAGACGTAGATAGCTAGACGTAGAATAGACGTAGATTGACATATGTAGATTAGACGTAGATATATAGACCTAGATTAGACGTAGAGAGAGTAGAGAGTAGAGAGTAGACTTTTATTTAGTTTAGTTTAGTTTAGTTTATTTGATAGGGACAGATACATAACATGTAGGTTGCATAACAACCAAAACAGCAAGCATCATAGCATTTATAGCTAAAAGCTCATTTCCAATGCTCGTCCCTAGAAGGGCTTTCAAAACAATACAATAGCAGCAATAACAAATACAACAGTATTATCATAAGAACAGCCTATACACCCATTCAGTCCAATCATTCACTTTTGAAACTTTCAATCATACTTAAAATTGGTGTATATTCTTCCATCCATCTCATGCATTCACTAAACATCATAGTCACATTTCCTACCAATCCTACATCTGTTCTGTACTTACTGTTATGAATTTTTACACATTATCACCCACACAATACACACACGCACACACGCACACACACACACACACACACACACACACACACACACACACACACACACACACACACACACACACACACACACACACACACACACACACACACACACACACACACACACACACACACACACACAAAATCACCCCCCCCACTCACACACACCATATCAATTGCCCCCACCCCTCACTCTCACACACACATGTACGCACCAATTATGCCCCCCCCCCCCAAGAATCTGCAATCTCTACCCAATAAGCACACTCACACATGACTACATACCTGGTTGCTTTTTAGGAACTCCTTCAGCTGAGTTTTAAACAGCTCATGATTATGAATAGCCTTGATATCAGATGGCAAGCTATTCCATTGATCAGTTCCTTTAATCAGGAATGAAGACTGTCCAAATTATTGTCACTATATAAATATAGCGAGATTATGTTTAGTAGCAACCCACAAATGCCCACAAAATATAAGATATATTAACAGTAAATAAATAATATCAAGCATTTCATCACAATAGGTGTGAGCGCTACAGGGCGGTAGTCATTGAGAGACTTGATGGCCGCCTGCTTGGGAACAGGAACGATGGTACTGGTTTTCAGACAAATGGGGACTGCAGCTTGTTCTAGGGAGATGTTAAATATGCAGGTAAAGACTGCACTTAGTTGGCCTGCACAGTGCTTTAGGACCTTCCCAGGGACCCCGTCTGGTCCTGGTGCTTTGTGAGGGTTAATGCTGCTGAGGGCTCGCCGAACCTCGTGCTCGCTTAACACCAGGCCTACATGTGGGGCATTGTCTATCAGTTCAGTGGGGGAGTGAGGGATGGGTCCCTCATCGAACCGTGCAAAAAAGTTGTTGAGGTCATCCGAGAGAGTTGAATTGTGAGAGCTGGGCAGACAGGGGTTTGTGCTCTTGTAGTTGGTGTAGGATGTAATGCCCTGCCACATATTATTAGCCCCCCTCCTGAAATTAGACATTTCTCTTGATTTCTCAGTAAGAATGACCATTATTCACCGTTTCTGTTATTCTGGAAACAAATACACTGATGGAGATAATGCTCAATGAGTTGAATTTGGATTTTTCTATTGTTACGATGAATTTAAACAAAAAAGGGCAAAAATGACAAGGACAAAATTATTAGCCCCCTGATCATTAATAGTCAATATGGCGCCATTTATGAACCAAAACTGACAACAGGCTCTGATAAGTTGCTACCTAGGTTGGCTCGTGCCCCACTAGGGATTTTGGCCCATTTCTTCACTGCAAAGTGTTCTAGCTGGTCCAAATCGCATGGATGCTGAGCATAGACATTAACCACACACTCTCAGTGGGATTGAGGACTGGACTATGAGCGGGTGATTCCAATATCATGGTTTTAGTGTCCTTGAAGAACCTCTGAACTAATCTATATGTATGCTTTGGGTTACAATGTTGTTGGAAGACCCAGCAATCCAGATTCAGACCCAGACTCCCTGTGTCTGAGGCTGAATAACAGACTAAACTTGATGCCCTTCCACTATGTGTAACTGTGGAAAACGGCTTAGCCTCATTAGACCAAAGAAGCATTGGACACCTGCCTAGATGATTGTTATTCACCTGGCCTCACCTGGAGGTTTTTTTCCCCCCGAAGAGAGACAGTTGTTAGGGCTTGTCATCATATTGGGCTTTGGGGCCATCATCACAGAAGAACCCCTTTACTAAAGGCAGTGCATATCAGAGTGTTATTGAGCTTTGCCTGTGAACATTTGAAAGTCAAAAATGAGTTTTGAACGTCTCTGCTTTCATCTGATGATATTCAATTGCACCTGCTTTGATGCATGAATTCTGCCTCTGTCAGGTGAAGAAGGGGATAGGCCTTGAATCGTTATAAGATGGTTTCCACAATTAAACATGGTGGTGGATGCATCATTCTGTGGCAGCCTCGGCCACAGGAAACCTTGTTTGGGTGTACGGCACTATAAAAACTGAAAATTATGATAGAATGTGGAAAGTGACCTTGCAAAAATATGCTCATAGAGGGAGTTAAGATCTTCACTGGATCTTTCAATAAGATAATAACCCAAAACTTGCATCCAACATAGTCCAAATGTTCTTCAAGGATACTAAAACCATGGTCATGGAGTGATTCAGACCTCAATCCTTTAGATAGTATTTGAAGAGTGCTGAAAATGAATGTCCATCCTCAACATCCATGCAATTTGGACCAGCTTAACTATTTGCAATGAAAAAAAAAATGGGCCAAAATCCCTGGTAGGACATGTGCCAACATAGTTAACAACTAATCAAAGTGCCTGGTGTCAATTTTTGTTCATAAATGGCACTGTATTGACTATTAATGATAAGGGGGCTAATAATTTTGTCCTTGCCATATTTACACTTTTTTGTTTAAACTCATTGTGAAAATGGAAAAGTCCAAATTTAACTTATTGGATACCATCTCCATGGTGTATTTGTTTCCAGAATAACATACATTTATTAATAATGATCATTCTCAATGATCAATGAAGAGATATGTCTAATTTCAGGAGGGGGGCTTATAATATCGTCCTCAACTGTACGTCTGGGATCAGAGTTCACAAAGTGCTGTTCTATTTTTACTTTATAGGAGTGTTTAGCTTCCTTGATGCCCCTCTTCAAGTTGGCCCTGGCTATGGTGTAATTTGATGGATCACTAAAGTGAAACGCATCGTCTCTAATTGCCAGCAGGTTCTGGACTTGACTGTTCATCCAGGGCTTGCGGTTTGGAAATGTGTAAATGGTCTTGTGGATGGTGACATTATCAACACAGAAGTTAATGTAGTCCAGAACTGTAGATGCATATGTATTTAAGTCTGATTGATTAAAAAGTTCCCAGTCAGTGTCCTCAAAACAATTTAGCAAACGTTCAATTGCTCCTTCAGGCCAGACTTGGATGGCCTGACTAGTGGGCTTTGACCTGGCGATGAGCGGCTTGTACGCAGGGGTCAAGAGCAGAGGGGTGTGGTCGCAGCTACCAAGGTGAGGGGAGGGGGCTGCTTTGTATGCGCTGGCTATGTTGCAATAAACAACGTCTAATGTGTTCTTTCATGCTGTAACGAACACGGCTTCGGGGTGAGAGTTTTGCAGGTCGCTGATGGTGTCATAGAGTTTACTCAATGCAATCTTTGCGTTCACTTGGGGGGAATGTAAACAGTGAGGGGAAACACCGCGGTGAATTCTCTTGGGAGATGAAACAGTCTGCACTGCAGAGAAAGAAATTCTAAGTCCGGAGAGCAATGTTGTTCAGTGATGATAACAGAGGTGCACCAAGAGTTACTCACGTAAGTACACACACCTCCTCCTTTCCCCTTTCAGGAGTCGGCAGTTCGGTCCGCCCGGTAAACAGTCCATCCAGCAATCTGAATAGCAGAGTCGGGGATGTTGCCGCTTAACCAGGTTTCCGTAAAGAGAAGAGCGCAGCTGTTCCACCTCTTTGTTGAAATCCTAAGTCTCAGCTCGTCAATCTTGCTGGTAAGAGACTGTGTGTTAGCGAGGACAAGGCTGGGGAGTGGAGGTTTGTTTGGGCAGTTCTTCAGCCTCTCACGAATGCCGCCTCTCTTTCCGCGCTTCTTCCTCCGATGGCGACGCTGAGATTTGCGCCGGGCGATTGTCCATGCAGGCACCGTAGCTCTGAGTAGTTCCTCGGGGATGTCCGTGGGTGGTGGGGGAATAAAACTTTCCAGTCGGATATCGATCAGTTTTTCCGGACTGTACACTGCACATGCACTTACTGATTGTAAACTGACACTATAATTAAGTAAAACAATATTAAAAACTACAAAATAGATAGCTAGACGTAGAATAGACGTAGATATATAGAAGTAAACGTAAATTAGAAGTAGATATGTAGATGTGGTTTAGACGTAGATGGATAGACTAAGATTAGACGTAGATAGACAGACATATATTAGACGTAGATTAGACGTTGATGGATAGACATAGATTACACGTAGATATATAGACGTAGATTAGACGTAGATAGCAAGACATAGAATAGACGTAGATAGACAGATGTAGATTAGATATAGATAGACAGACTTATATTAGACGTATACATATATATATGGGAGCTTATGTGCAGGTTACTATTAACAGGTGTGTTCAATTCAGATAACAAGTTGATTGGACGTGTCATTTGATCTGTGGGATCAGAACTCTTAATGGTTGGCAGGGGATCAAATACTTATTTCCCTCAATTAAATATAAATCAATTAATATATATTCTTTAGAGTTAATTTCTGGATTTTCTTTTTGATATTCTGTCTCTCCATATTAGAATACATGTTATCATTAACATTAAAGACTGATCATGTCTTTATTAGTGGGCAAACCAACAAAATCAGCAAGGGATCAAATACTTATTCTCCTCACTGTATATATATATGTTGATAAGACATAGAGGGATAGATGTAGATTAGAAGTAGATAAGTGTAGATGAATAGATTTAGATTGAGAGACGTAAATTAGAAGTAGATATGTATATGTGGATTAGACGTAGATGGATAGACTAAAAGTAGACGTAAATAAAAGTAGATGGAAAGAGGTAGATATATAGATGTACATTAGATGTATATAGATAGACGTAGATTAGAAGTAGATAGATAAACGCATATAGACGTCAATAGCTAGACGTAGATTAGAAGTAGATAGACAGACATATATTAGACGTAGATTTATAGACGTAGATTTATAGACGTAGATTTATAGACGTAGATTTATAGACGTAGATTAGACGTAGATGGATAGACGTAGATTAGACGTAGAGAAACAGATGTAGATTAGACGTAGTTAGCTAGAAGTAGATTAGACTTAGATAGACAGACGTATATTAGACATATATATATATATATATAGACGCTGATTAGACGTAGATGGATAGAAGTAGATTAGATTTAGATATATACAGGGCTCTAAATTAACACACGCCAACACGCCAAATGCGGGTGAAAATCAATTTTGGCTAGTAGAAAAAATCATCCACTAGCCAAATTGGCCGGTAGACTCTAGCGCGCGCCCGAACGTCAAACAGCTGCCAGCACAGATCTGTGGCTGACTGCCATCTGATGAACGTAAAACGGCGCCTACATTACCCATGAACATTAGGCCTACCGTCATGATGTAGCCCACACCCATTGGCTGGCCGTTAATCACAATAACGCAGCTTCACATTCATTGGCTGCGTGTTAGATGCCCGCGCTGGAACTACTGTTGATCAAATATTTTCAATGAGCGGACTAGCGCGGATTACTTCGGTATTGTAGGTTTTGGACGGGTGAAAAAGAATGTGGCAGTGGTTAGAGCAAGTTTATGTGTCGGTGAATGCAACTTGCAACTGTAGTGATGCTGGAATGGAGTGGTGGTGGTGGAGCGAAAACGGCATGAGTGGAGGAGCATGACAGGCAGCTGTCTGTCAAAACCGTGTAGCCCTGCTGTCAGAAGTCATCTGATATTTGCGAGGTCCTCGCAACTACCTGCGATGGAGTTGTCGTTTCCTAATAATGCCCACGCCATCGGAAAGACCATGCACGAGTTTGACATGGATGAACGAGTACGTGAAAAAAACGGTAACAAAAAACTAGCGACGCTATGAAAGTAGCAAAGTAGGCTAAGCTGGTGGTCTCCGTGATGTTATTGGATGTTTACTAGTTATAGCGTAGCCTAGTCATCCCAAGCGCATGATACGAGTGAAGCAAGTATTAATCCTGCAGGAACCTAAAGGTGTGAAGCAGCAGCAGCAGCATAAAGAAACACACAGTGCAGACATCATACACATCGCACTGAGTTGGCTGTGTGTGTGTGTGTGTGTGTGTGTGTCTTCTTTTCCCCACCCCTCTCTTCTGTGCATTGTCCATGGCATTTGGCCTACTGTGTGTGAAGCTTAAGTGATACTGTGTGGGGGATATGAGGTTTTGTAGTGTTTGGTTGTGTGTGTTTGGCTAGTACATTGAAAGTCTGGTATGTGTGCAACATGTGTGTTGAAGGCATGCTGTTTTTGTGTGAGGTGTAGGATTATATACTGCATGTGAGGTTTGGGTGATGGTGTAATAGGCTAGTGTTTGGCTGTCTGTACAGTATATGGTCCAGCGTAGGTCTGGTATGTGAGAGGCATGTGTGATGCAATTCACTGTTTTCAGAGGAAATTGAATAAAAAATAATGAAAATGCAGGTAATAAAAATAATTACTATATAATTATAGAATAAACTGAACAGTGAAATATGTTGAGTATAATGTTTATATTGTTTATCTGTGTTGAGGATATAGTTTAATGGAGTAAATAAAAGCAACATAATTAACGCATGGCTTATTTTGGTGAGATAAAAAAAATGGCTAGTTGACCTTCCATTTGCCTAGTACGAAAAAATGTCTACTAGCCAAATTGGCTGGTGGTGGAAAAAGTTAATTTAGAGCCCTGAATATATATATGTAGATTAGAGAAAGATATATAGACCTGGATTGGAC
Organism: Engraulis encrasicolus; assembly: GCF_034702125.1. Lineage (NCBI taxonomy): Eukaryota > Metazoa > Chordata > Actinopteri > Clupeiformes > Engraulidae > Engraulis > Engraulis encrasicolus. The sequence continues at coordinate 58,107,959 of NC_085861.1, read as the reverse complement.
GCAGATATATAGAGATAGATAAGACCTAGATAGACAGACATAGATTAGACAGATTTATAGACGTAGATTAGACGTAGATAGCTACACGTAGAATAGACGTAGATTGACAGATGTAGATTAGACGTAGAGAGCTAGACGTAGAATAGACGTTGATATATAGAAGTAGATTAGACGTAGATAGCTAGACGTAGAAAAGACATAGATATAAAGACGTAGATTAGACGTAGATTAGATCTACAGTATATCACGAAAGTGAATACACCCCTCACAGTTTTGCAGATTTTTGAGTATATATTTTCATAGGAAAGCATTACAGAAATGTAACTTTGACACAATGATTAGTGACCTTTTAACAACATATTTAACCGCTTAAATTTCTTGTTCACTCAGAAAAAAACAAAATACAGCCATTAATGTTTGAACATGTACTCACAAAAGTGAGTACACCCCAGATTAAAATCCGGTAGAGAAGGGGCTATGTTGGCTCGAATCGTCTCGAAATGAAAAGGGGTGACAAGGGAGGTCATCAGTGTGCGTTTCAACCTTTCTTTGCATTGAACTTTTAAATGTTGAGTCTGCATCTGGCTTAAATAGATTGGTGTGAGATTTGAATGCAATCCTATGGAGAATATCATGATCTGCTTCAGTAGTCACAGTGCATGTTGACATGCATGTTTCTTTTAGGTGTATTTCAGATTGCCAATGTTGACAGCATTCATGCATCCCCAAACCATGTCAGTCCAACTACCATGCTTGGCTAGTGAGAGGATACACCTTTTTTGTAAAACTCACTTGTTTACCACCACACATGCTTGACACCATCTAAGGCAAATTTGTTTATCTTGGTCTCTTCAGATCACACGACATGGTTCCAGTGATCCATATCCTTGGTCTGTTCATCTCTCTTGAGACAAAGATAAACAAATTTGCTTTAGATGGTGTCAAGCATGTGTGGTGGTAAACAAGTGAGTTTTACAAAAAAGGTGTATCCTCTCACTATCCAAGCATGGCAGTGGGACTGACATGGTTTGGGGATGCATGAATGCTGTCAACATTGGCAATCTGAAATAAACCTAAAAGAAACATGCATGTCAACATGCACTGTGACTACTGAAGCAGATCATGATATTCTCCATAGGATTGCATTCAAATCTCACACCAATCTATTTAAGCCAGATGCAGACTCAAAATTTAAAAGTTCAATTCAAAAAAAGATTGAAACGCACACTGATGACCTCCCTTGTCATCCCTTTTCATTTCGTTTCATTTCGAGACGATTCGAGCCAACATAGCCCCTTCTCTACCTGATTTTAATCTGGGGTGTACTCACTTTTGTGAGTACATGTTCAAACATTAATGGCTGTATTTTGTTTTTTTCTGAGTGAACAAGAAATTAAAGCGGTTAAATATGTTGTTAAAAGGTCACTAATCATTGTGTCAAAGTTACATTTCTGTAATGCTTTCCTATGAAAAGATATACTCAAAAATCTGCAAAACTCTGAGGGGTGTATTCACTTTCGTGATATACTGTAGATATATAGATGTAGATTACACGTAGATATATAGACGTAGATTAGATGTAGATAGCTAGACGTAGAATAGACGTAGACATATAGATGTACATTAGACGTAGATATAAAGACGTAGATTAGACGTAGATAGCTAGACGTAGATTAGACGTAGATAGCTAGACGTAGATTAGACGTAGATAGCTAGACGTAGAATAGACGTAGACATATAGATGTAGATTAGACGTAGATATAAAGACGTAGATTAGACGTAGATAGCTAGATGTAGATTAGACGTAGATAGCTAGACGTAGATTAGACGTAGATAGCTAGACGTAGAATAGACGTAGACATATAGATATAGATTAGACTTAGATATAAAGACGTAGATTAGACGTTGATAGCTAGACATAGATTAGACGTAGATAGCTAGACGTAGATTAGACGTAGATAGCTAGACGTAGATTAGACGTAGATAGCTAGAAGTAGATTAGACGTATATAGCTAGATGTAGATTAGACGTAGATATATAGATGTAGATTAGACGTAAATAGCTAGACGTAGAATAGACGTATATTGACAGATGTAGATTAGACGTATATTGACAGATGTAGATTAGACGTAGATATATAGAAGTAGATTAGACGTATATAGCTAGATGTGGATTAGACGTAGATATATAGATGTAAATTAGACGTAGATAGCTAGACGTAATATAGACGTATATTGACAGATGTAGATTAGACGTAGATATATAGACGTAGATTAGACGTAGATAGCTAGACGTAGAATAGACGTAGATATATAGACGTAGATTAGATGTACAGTATATCACGAAAGTGAATACACCCCTCACAGTTTTGCAGATGTTTGAGTATATCTTTTCATAGGAAAGCATTACAGAAATGTAACTTTGACACAATGATTAGTGACCTTTTAACAACATATTTAACCGCTTACATTTCTTGTTCACTCAGAAAAAAACAAAATACAGCCATTAATGTTTGAACATGTACTCACAAAAGTGAGTACACCCCAGATTAAAATCCGGTAGAGAAGGGGCTATGTTGGCTCGAATCGTCTCGAAATGAAAAGGGATGACAAGGGAGGTCATCAGTGTGCGTTTCAACCTTTCTTTGCATTGAACTTTTAAATTTTGAGTCTGCATCTGGCTTAAATAGATTGGTGTGAGATTTGAATGCAATCCTATGGAGAACATCATGATCTGCTTCAGTAGTCATAGTGCATGTTGACATGTATGTTTCTTTTAGGTGTATTTCAGATTGCCAATGTTGACAGCATTCATGCATCCCCAAACCATGTCAGTCCCACTACCATGCTTGGCTTATGAGAGGATACACCTTTTTTGTACAACTCACTTGTTTACCACCACACATGCTTGACACCATCTAAAGCCAATTTGTTTATCTTGGTCTCAAGAGAGATGAACAGACCAAGGATATGGATCACTGGAACCATGTTGTGTGATCTGAAGAGACCAAGATAAACAAATTTGCTTTAGATGGTGTCAAGCATGTGTGGTGGTAAACAAGTGAGCTTTACAAAAAAGGTGTATCCTCTCATAAGCCAAGCATGGTAGTGGGACTGACATGGTTTAGGGATGCATGAATGCTGTCAACATTGACAATCTGAAATACACCTAAAAGAAACATGCATGTCAACATGCACTGTGACTACTGAAGCAGATCATGATATTCTCCATAGGATTGCATTCAAATCTCACACCAATCTATTTAAGCCAGATGCAGACTCAAAATTTAAAAGTTCAATGCAAAGAAAGGTTGAAACGCACACTGATGACCTCCCTTGTCATCCCTTTTCATTTCGAGACGATTCGAGCCAACATAGCCCCTTCTCTACCGGATTTTAATCTGGGGTGTACTCACTTTTGTGAGTACATGTTCAAACATTAATGGCTGTATTTGGTTTTTTTCTGAGTGAACAAGAAATTTAAGCGGTTAAATATGTTGTTAAAAGGTCACTAATCATTGTGTCAAAGTTACATTTCTGTAATGCTTTCCTATGAAAAGATATACTCAAAAATCTGCAAAACTGTGAGGGGTGTATTCACTTTCGTGATATACTGTAGATAGCTAGATGTAGATTAGACGAAGATAGCTAGATGTAGATTAGACGTAGATAGCTACACATAGAATGGACGTAAATTGACAGACGTAGATTAGACGTAGATATATAGATGTAGATTAGACGTAGATAGCTAGACGTAGAATAGACGTAGATTGACAGATGTAGATTAGATGTATATGTATAGACGTAGATTAGACGTAGATATATAGACGTGGATTAGACGTAGATAGCTAGACGTAGATATATAGACGTAGATTTGACGTAGATAGCTAGACGTAGAATAGACGTAGACATATAGATGTAGATTAGACGTAGATATATAGACGTAGATAAGACGTAGATAGCTAGACGTAGATTAGACGTAGATAGCTTGAAGTAGAATAGACGTAGATTGACAGACGTAGATTAGACGTAGATATATAGATGTGGATTAGACGTAGATATATAGATGTGGATTAGACGTAGATAGCTAGACATAGAATAGACGTAGATTGACAGATGTAGATTAGACGTAGATATATAGACGTAGATTAGACGTAGATAGCTAGACGTAGATTAGACGTAGATAGGTAGACGTAGAATAGACGTAGGATGATATATGTAGATTAGACGTAGATATAGAGACGTAGATTAGACGTAGATAGCTAGACATAGAATAGACGTATATATATAGACGTAAATTAGAAGTAGATATGTAGATGCGGTTTAGACGTAGATGGATAGACTAAGATTAGACGTAGATAGACAGACATATATTAGACGTAGATTAGACGTAGATATATAGACTTAGATTAGACGTAGATAGCTAGACGTATATTAGACGTAGATATATAGATGTAGATTATATGTAGATAGCTAGACTTAGAATGTACGTAGATATATAGACGTAGACGTAAATTAGAAGTAGATATGTAGATGCGGTTTAGACGTAGATGGATAGACTAAGATTAGACGTAGAGAGATAGACATATATTAGACGTAGATTAGACGTAGATATATAGACTTAGATTAGACGTAGATAGCTAGACGTAGATTAGACGTAGATATATAGATGTAGATTAGATGTAGATAGCTAGACGTAGAATAGACGTAGATTGACAGACGTAGATTAGACATAGATATATAGATGTAGATTAGACGTAGATAGCTAGACGTAGATTAGACATAGATAGCTAGACGTAGAATAGACGTAGATACATAGACGTAGATTAGACGTAGATATATAGACGTAGATTAGACGTAGATAGCTAGACGAAAAATAGACGTAGATTGACAGATGTAGATTAGACGTAGATATATAGACGTAGATTAGACGTAGATTGACAGAAGTAGATTAGACGTAGATATATAGACGTAGATTAGACATAGATAGCTAGACGTAGAATAGACGTAGATTGACAGATGTAGATTAGACGTAGATATATAGACGTAGATTAGACGTAGATAGCTAGACGTAGAATAGACGTAGATTGACAGATGTAGATTAGACGTAGATATGTAGACGTAGATTAGACGTAGATAGCTAGACGTAGAATAGACGTAGATATATAGATGTAGATTAGACGTAGATAGCTAGACGTAGAATAGACGTAGATTGACAGATGTAGATTAGACGTAGATATATAGAAGTAGATTAGACGTATATAGCTAGATGTAGATTAGACGTAGATAGCTAGATGTAGATTAGACGTAGATATATAGATGTAAATTAGACATAGATAGCTAGACGGATAATAGACGTATATTGACAGATGTAGATTAGACGTAGATATATAGACGTAGATTAGACGTAGATATATAGATGTAGATTAGACGTAGATATATAGACGTAGATTAGATGTAGATAACTAGACGTAGATTAGACGTAGATTGCTAGATGTAGATTAGACGTAGATAGCTAGACGTAGAATAGACGTAAATTGACAGACGTAGATTAGACGTAAATATATAGATGTAGATTACACGTAGATAGCTAGACGTAGAATAGACGTAGATTGATAGATGTAGATTAGATGTATATGTATAGACGTAGATTAGACGTAGATATATAGACGTAGATTAGACGTACATAGCTAGACGTAGATATATAGACGTAGATTAGACGTAGATAACTAGACTAGATATATAGACGTAGATATATAGACGTATATTAGACGTAGATTGACAGATGTAGATTAGACGTAGATATATAGACGTAGATAAGACGTAGATAGCTAGACGTAGATTAGACGTAGATAGCTAGACGTAGAATAGACGTAGATTGACAGACGTAGATTAGACGTAGATATATAGACGTAGATTAGACATAGATATATAGACGTAGATTAGACGTAGATAGCTAGATGTAGAATAGACGTAGATACATAGACGTAGAATAGATGTAGATATATAGACGTAGATTAGACGTAGATAGCTAGACGTAATATAGACGTAGATTGACAGATGTAGATTAGACGTAGATATATAGACGTAGATTAGACGTAGATTGACAGATGTAGATTAGACGTAGATATATAGACGTAGATTAGACGTAGATAGCTAGCCGTAGATTAGACGTAGATATATAGACGTAGATTAGACGTAGATAGCTAGACGTAGATTAGACGTAGATAGCTAGACGTAGATTAGACGTAGATAGCTTGAAGTAGAATAGACGTAGATTGACAGACGTAGATTAGACGTAGATATATAGATGTGGATTAGACGTAGATATATAGATGTGGATTAGACGTAGATAGCTAGACATAGAATAGACGTAGATTGACAGATGTAGATTAGACGTAGATATATAGACGTAGATTAGACGTAGATAGCTAGACTTAGAATGGACGTAGATATATAGACGTAGACGTAAATTAGAAGTAGATATGTAGATGCGGTTTAGACGTAGATGGATAGACTAAGATTAGACGTAGATAGACAGACATATATTAGACATAGATTAGACGTAGATAGCTAGACGTAGATTAGACGTAGATATATAGATGTAGATTAGACGTAGATATATAGATGTAGATTTGACGTAGATAGCTAGACGTAGAATAGACGTAGATTGACAGACGTAGATTAGACATAGATATATAGATGTAGATTAGACGTAGATAGCTAGACGTAGATTAGACGTAGATAGCTAGATGTAGAATAGACGTAGATACATAGACGTAGATTAGACGTAGATATATAGACGTAGATTAGACGTAGATAGCTAGACGAAGAATAGACGTAGATTGAGAGATGTAGATTAGAGGTAGATATAAAGACGTAGATTACACGTAGATTGACAGATGTAGATTAGACGTATATATATAGACGTAGATTAGACATAGATAGCTAGACGTAGAATAGACGTAGATTGACAGATGTAGATTAGACGTAGATATATAGACATAGATGAGACGTAGATAGCTAGGCGTAGAATAGACGTAGATATATAGACGTAGATTAGACGTAGATATATAGACGTAGATTAGACGTAGATAGCTAGACGTAGAATAGACGTAGATTGACAGATGTAGATTAGACGTATATATATAGACGTAGATTAGACGTAGATATATAGACGTAGATTAGACGTAGATAGCTAGACGTAGATATATAGACGTAGATTAGACGTAGATAGCTAGACGTAGAATAGACGTAGACATATAGATGTAGATTAGACGTAGATATATAGACGTAGATTAGACGTAGATAGCTAGACGTAGATTAGACGTAGATAGCTTGAAGTAGAATAGACGTAGATTAGAGGTAGATATATAGATGTGGATTAGACGTAGATATATAGATGTGGATTAGACGTAGATAGCTAGACATAGAATAGACGTAGATTGACAGATGTAGATTAGACGTAGATATATAGACGTAGATTAGACGTAGATAGCTAGACGTAGAATAGACGTAGATATATAGACGTAGACGTAAATTAGAAGTAGATATGTAGATGCGGTTTAGACGTAGATGGATAGACTAAGATTAGACGTAGATAGACAGACATATATTAGACGTAGATTCGAGGTAGATATATACACTTAGATTAGACGTAGATAGCTAGACGTAGATTAGACGTAGATATATAGATGTAGATTAGACGTAGATAGCTAGACGTAGAATAGACGTAGATTGACAGACGTAGATTAGACGTAGATATATAGATGTAGATTAGACGTAGATAGCTAGACGTAGATTAGACGTAGATAGCTAGACGTAGAATAGACGTAGATACATAGACGTAGATTAGACGTAGATATATAGACGTAGATTAGACGTAGATATATAGACGTAGATATATAGACGTAGATTAGACGTAGATTGACAGATGTAGATTAGACGTAGATATATAGACGTAGATTAGACATAGATAGCTAGACGTAGAATAGACGTAGATTGACAGACGTAGATTAGACGTAGATTAGACGTAGATATATAGACGTAGATAGCTAGACGTAGAATAGACGTAGATTGACAGATGTAGATTAGACGTAGATATATAGACGTAGATTAGACGTAGATATATAGATGTAGATTAGACGTAGATAGCTAGACGTAGAATAGACGTAGATTGACAGACGTAGATTAGACGTAGATATATAGATGTAGATTAGACGTAGATAGCTAGACGTAGAATAGACATAGATAGCTAGACGTAGAATAGACGTAGATATATAGACGTAGATTAGACGTAGATATATAGATGTAGATTAGACGTAGATAGCTAGACGTAGAATAGACGTAGATTGACAGATGTAGATTAGACGTAGATAGCTAGACATAGATTAGACGTAGATATATAGATGTAGATTAGACGTAGATAGCTGAACGTAGAATAGACTTAGACATATAGATGTAGATTAGACATAGATAGCTAGACGTATAATAGATGTAGACATATAGACATAGATAGCTAGACGTAGAAAAGACGTAGATTGACAGACGTAGATTAGACGTAGATATATAGATGTGGATTAGACGTAGATATATAGATGTGGATTAGACGTAGATAGCTAGACATAGAATAGACGTAGATTGACAGATGTAGATTAGACGTAGATATATAGACGTAGATTAGACATAGATAGCTAGACGTAGAATAGACGTAGATATATAGACGTAGACGTAAATTAGAAGTAGATATGTAGATGTGGTTTAGACGTAGATGGATAGACTAAGATTAGACGTAGATAGACATATATTAGATGTAGATTAGACGTAGATTAGATGTAGATAGCTAGAAGTAGAATAGACGTAGATATATAGATGTAGAATAGACGTAGATAGCTAGACGTAGAATAGACGTAGATTAACAGATGTAGATTAGACGTAGATTAACAGATGTAGATTAGACGTAGATATATAGACGTAGATTAGACGTAGATAGCTGGACGTAGACGTAGAATAGACGTAGATATATAGACGTAGATTAGACGTAGATATATAGACGTAGATTAGACGTAGATAGCTAGACGTAGAATAGACGTATATTGACAGATGTAGATTAGACGTAGATATATAGAAGTAGATTAGACGTATATAGCTAGATGTAGATTAGACGTAGATATATAGACGTAGATTAGATGTAGATAACTAGACGTAGATTAGACGTAGATAGCTAGATGTAGATTAGACGTAGATAGCTAGACGTAGAATAGACGTAGATTGACAGATGTAGATTAGACATAGATAGCTAGACGTAGATTAGACGTAGATTGACAGATGTAGATTGGACGTAGATATATAGACGTAGATTAGACGTAGAAATATAGACGTAGATTAGACGTAGATATATAGACGTAGATTAGACGTAGATAGCTAGACGTAGATTAGACGTAGATATATAGATGTAGATTAGACGTAGATAGCTAGACGTAGAATAGACGTAGATTGACAGACGTAGATTAGACGTAGATATATAGATGTAGATTAGACGTAGATATATAGACGTAGATTAGACGTAGATAGCTAGACGTAGAATAGACGTAGAATAGACGTAGATATATAGACGTAGATATATAGACGTAGATATATAGACGTAGATTAGACGTAGATAGCTAGACGTAGAATAGACGTATATTGACAGATGTAGATTAGACGTAGATATATAGACGTAGATTAGACGTATATAGCTAGATGTAGATTAGTAGATATATAGCTGTAGATAGCTAGACGTAGATTAGACGTAGATAGCTAGACGTAGATAGCTAGACATAGATAGCTAGATGTAGATAGCTAGACGTAGAATAGACATAGATTGACAGATGTAGATTAGATGTATAAGTATAGACGTATATTAGACGTAGAAATATAGACGTAGATTAGACGTAGATAGCTAGACGTAGATTAGACGTAGATAGCTTGAAGTAGAATAGAGGTAGATTGACAGACGTAGATAAGACGTAGACATATAGATGTGGATTAGACGTAGATATATAGATGTGGAGAAGACGTAGATAGCTAGACGTAGAATAGACGTAGGATGATATATGTAGATTAGACGTAGATATATAGACGTAGATTAGACGTAGATAGCTAGACGTAGAATGGACGTAGATATATAGACGTAGAGGTACATTAGAAGTAGATATGTAGATGCGGTTTAGACGTAGATGGATAGACTAAGATTAGACGTAGATAGACAGACATATATTAGACGTAGATTAGACGTAGATAGCTAGACGTAGATTAGACGTAGATAGCTAGACGTAGATTAGACGTAGATAGCTAGACGTAGATTAGACGTAGATATATAGATGTAGATTAGACGTAGATAGCTAGACGTAGATTAGACGTAGATAGCTAGACGTACAATAGACGTAGATACATAGACGTAGATTAGACGTAGATATATAGACGTAGATTAGACGTAGATATCTAGACGAAGAATAAACGTAGATTGACAGATGTAGATTAGACGTAGATATATAGACGTACATTAGACGTAGATTGACAGATGTAGATTAGACGTAGATAGCTAGATGTAGAATAGACGTAGATATATAGACGTAGAATAGACATAGATATATAGACGTAGATTTGACGTAGATAGCTAGACGTAGAATAGACGTAGATTGACAGATGTAGATTAGACGTAGATATATAGACGTAGATTAGACGTAGATAGCTCGACGTAGAATAGACGTATATATATAGACGTAGATTAGGCGTAGATATATAGACGTAGATTAGACGTAGATAGCTAGACGTAGAATAGACGTAGATTGACAGACGTAGATTAGACGTAGATATATAGATGTAGATTAGACGTAGATATATAGACGTAGATTAGACGTAGATAGCTAGACGTAGAATAGCTAGATGTAGAATACACGTAGATACATAGACGTAGATTAGACGTAGATATATAGACGTAGATTAGACGTAGATAGCTAGACGTAGAATAGACGTATATTGACAGATGTAGATTAGACGTAGATATATAGAAGTAGATTAGACGTATATAGCTAGATGTAGATTAGACGTAGATATATAGACGTAGATTAGATGTAGATAACTAGACGTAGATTAGACGTAGATAGCTAGATGTAGATTAGACGTAGATAGCTAGACGTAGAATAGACGTAGATTGACAGATGTAGATTAGACGTAGATAGCTAGACGTAGAATAGACGTAGATTGACAGATGTAGATTAGATGTATATGTATAAACGTAGATTAGACGTAGATATATAGACGTAGATTAGACGTAGATATATAGACATAGATTAGACGTAGATAGCTAGACGTAGATTAGACGTAGATATATAGATGTAGATTAGACGTAGATAGCTAGACGTAGAATAGACATAGATTGACAGATGTGGATTAGACGTAGATATATAGATGTAAATTAGACGTAGATAGCTAGACGTAGATTAGACGTAGATAGCTAGACAGACATAGAATAGACGTAGATTGATAGTTGTAGATTAGACGTAGATATATAGATGTAGATTAGACATAGATAGCTAGACCTAGAATAGATTTAGATTGACAGATGTAGATTAGACGTAGATATATAGGTGTAGATTAGACGTATATAGCTAGATGTAGATTAGACGTAGATATATAGACGTAGATTAGATGTAGATAACTAGACGTAGATTAGACGTAGATAGCTAGATGTAGATTAGACGTAGATAGCTAGACGTAGAATAGACGTAGATTGACAGATGTAGATTAGATGTATAAGTATAGACGTATATTAGACGTAGAAATATAGACGTAGATTAGACGTAGATAGCTAGACGTAGATTAGACGTAGATAGCTTGAAGTAGAATAGAGGTAGATTGACAGACGTAGATAAGACGTAGACATATAGATGTGGATTAGACGTAGATATATAGATGTGGAGAAGACGTAGATAGCTAGACATAGAATAGACGTAGATTGACAGATTTAGATTAGACGTAGATATATAGACGTAGATTAGACGTAGATAGCTAGACTTAGAACGGACGTAGATACATAGACGTAGACGTAAATTAGAAGTAGATATGTAGATGCGGTTTAGACGTAGATGGATAGACTAAGATTAGACGTAGATGGACAGACATATTAGACGTAGATTAGACGTAGATATATAGACTTAGATTAGACGTAGATAGCTAGACGTAGATTAGACGTTGATAGCTAGACGTAGATTAGACGTAGATATATACAGTAGATGTAGATTAGACGTAGATAGCTAGACGTAGATTAGACGTAGATAGCTAGACGTACAATAGACGTAGATACATAGACGTAGATTAGACGTAGATATATAGACGTAGATTAGACGTAGATATCTAGACGAAGAATAAACGTAGATTGACAGATGTAGATTAGACGTAGATATATAGACGTACATTAGACGTAGATTGACAGATGTAGATTAGACGTAGATAGCTAGATGTAGAATAGACGTAGATATATAGACGTAGAATAGACATAGATATATAGACGTAGATTTGACGTAGATAGCTAGACGTAGAATAGACGTAGATTGACAGATGTAGATTAGACGTAGATTTATAGACGTAGATTAGACGTAGATAGCTAGACGTAGAATAGACGTAGACATATAGACGTAGATTAGACGTAGATAGCTAGACGTAGAATAGACGTAGATTGACAGACGTAGATTAGACGTAGATATATAGATGTAGATTAGACGTAGATAGCTAGACTTAGAATAGAAGTAGACATATAGATGTAGATTAGACGTAGATATATAGACGTAGATTAGACGTAGATAGCTAGACGTAGATTAGACGTAGATAGCTTGAAGTAGAATAGAGGTAGATTGACAGACGTAGATAAGACGTAGACATATAGATGTGGATTAGAAGTAGATATATAGATGTGGATTAGACGTAGATAGCTAGACATAGAATAGACGTAGATTGACAGATTTAGATTAGACGTAGATATATAGACGTAGATTAGACGTAGATAGCTAGACTTAGAATGGACGTAGATATATAGACGTAGACGTAAATTAGAAGTAGATATGTAGATGCGGTTTAGACGTAGATGGATAGACTAAGATTAGACGTAGATAGACAGACATATATTAGACGTAGATTCGACGTAGATATATACACTTAGATTAGACGTAGATAGCTAGACGTAGATTAGACGTAGATATATAGATGTAGATTAGACGTAGATAGCTAGAGGTAGAATAGACGTAGATTGACAGACGTAGATTAGACATAGATATATAGATGTAGATTAGACGTAGATAGCTAGACGTAGATAGCTAGACGTAGAATAGACGTAGATACATAGAGGTAGATTAGACGTAGATACATAGACGTAGATTAGACGTAGATATATAGACGTAGATTAGACGTAGATAGCTAGACGAAGAATAGACGTAGATTGACAGATGTAGATTACATGTATATATATAGACGTAGATTAGACGTAGATTGAAAGATGTAGATTAGACGTAGATAGCTAGATGTAGAATAGACGTAGATATATAGACGTAGATTAGACATAGATATATAGACGTAGATTAGACGTAGATAGCTAGACGTAGAATAGACGTAGATTGACAGACGTAGATTAGACGTAGATATATAGATGTAGAGACGAGGGGCTGCGCGAGCATGGGGTAGACAAGTTTTCTCCACGCTCCCACCATTCTTTAAATTAATACTAAATTTAGTCCCGTACGCAACGAAAACATTAAGAAACAGCAACATCTAATCAATAACAACATCGATGGATGACAAGAGGGTCACACGATCGGCAAAGGATACTAAAAAGGACGAAGACAAAGAGAGTACGGCCGTCAACCAAGTGAACATGGAAGCCATAGCGGCAATGCACGAGGAACTGCGAGCAGCCATTTCGACGGACTTTAAATCAGCCATTTCATCACTGGAATCTAAACTGGACACAATTCAAGCGAAGGTTGACGACCACGACAAGCGGGTAATTTCTCTGGAGAACCATGCCAACGAAGCCAGCGACCAAATTAGGGCACTTGAAGCTAGCTGCATATCCATGGCTGAGGCAATTGCTAAGCTACAAGCAAAAGTTCTGGACTTGGAAGGACGAAGCAGACGGAATAACATTCGTATCTTTGGATTGCCCGAGGCGATTGAAAGCGGCTCTCGCCCAACTGACTTTTTTGCAGAACTTCTGGTGGAGGTATTGGGGGAAAAGGTTCTCACATCGGCACCTGAGCTGGACCGCGCACATCGCGCGCTTAAGCGAGGCACCAGGGATAAGCCGCGTTCCGTTGTGATGTGTTTCCACAAATTCCAGACGCGCGACCTGGTGGTACGCGAAGCCCGCTCTCTTCGAGGCACACTTCAGTACCGAGGCACCCCAATCCAGATCTTTGAAGACTACAGCCCTGAAGTTTTGGATATGCGATCCGAATACCGAGACGTAATGAAGGACCTGTACAACCTTAATCTCAAACCTTCCCTCCTATATCCAGCCAAGCTGTTTGTCACTCTAGATGTAAACGCCGACAGAACGCGCCTCTACTCGGTCAAGGAAGCAGAGGACCTTGTGTCAAAGCATCGGCGGGCACAGCCGTTCAACCCCAGTCAAAACAACGTTGAGGAGGACACAGCATAAATATCCTTTGTCCACATAATTCACGTGGCTTGCGAACTGTTATGGACCTTAAAATGGCTAATATTGAGTTTGTATTTCAAACATTTGCGTGACTTCTCGAGCCAGGCATTCTTGCTGACTAGTAGGCGAGACTATTTTCCTTTTTTCCTCTCCGTGAATTCCAGTAGACTTTAACCAAGCATTCTTAGTAAGCTACAAAGAGACTGTGTATCTCAAACTCATAAACACTAAATGTGTTTCTTCATTTGTTTGTTTAATTTTCACTAAATTGTCATTTTAATTTGTAAAACTTGTACTATCCCTTGGCCTGCCTAGTCATCCTCTTCCCACTCAACCCCCTTCAGTGTCTTTAATTATTTTTTTTATTATTATTATTCATTTAAAAAAAAACTTTTATTTATTTACTTTTACAAGGGAAAGAGACACTCTTGTTTACTGGGCAGGTCTCCTAAATATGTTTAGGTTTAGGTCATATTTAGGTCTCCTAAATATGGCAATTATGTTCTTGATAGGCCAGTTGTTTGCTGTTTTACTTTTTAAATAGTACCATTGTGTTGTGGGGCACTTATTATCAGCCAGGTGGGCTGCGAGTGCAGGACAGGTGAGTCTTGGAAATGCCTTTTAGTGGTGGTAGCTGCCGTCTGGGCAGTCTTCAAACTAGGGACTTGTGGGGGCAACTGATTTTTATGTTTTCTTTTCTCTCTCTCTTTCTATGCCAGCAGCAACATATAATTTTCCTACAGACAGTGTTTATTTTACTTTATAAAAATAGATTAATAGAGTGACACATGATAAGAATGCAGCTCAGGTGCACAGTGGGGGTTACAACTTTGTTAGTTGGAATGTCAAGGGCCTTGGTCATGTTGTAAAACGCGCAAAGGTATTTTCTCATCTGAAGTCACTTGGTGCGGATATAATATTTCTTCAGGAAACACACATTAAGCATACTTCTAAAGGGAAACTTAAGGTAGGCTGGGTAGATCAACTATATGAAGCAAACTTCTCTACCAAAGCAAGGGGGGTAGCAATCTTAATCAGGAAAAACATCCCTTTTATTAAGTCTTCAGTAATATCTGATCCCAATGGTAGATTTGTAATTGTAGTGGGAACTTTAAACTCGGTTCCGATTACACTAGAAAACCTCTATGCACCTAATTTTGACAATCCCGATTTTTTTCAAAAGGTTTTTAATATGGTTCCTGATTACTTAAACACGAGTGTTTTAGTGGGAGGGGACTACAATTCCGTTCTAGACCCCTTGTTAGACAAACAGTTCTCCAAGTCCCTTCAAAAATCTAATTCATGTATCCGACTTAATACTTTGATGGAAAACCTTAACTTAGTCGATATATGGCGTCTCACTCATCCAACTGTAAGAGACTATTCCTTTTTCTCCTCAGTACATAAAGTATATTCACGCATTGATTATTTTTTAGTGGACTCTAAGTTATTATCAGCTGCTGTTTCAGCAACCTATCATCCTATAGTGATTTCAGTCCATGCGCCCATATCCATGGTACTAAAAGTAGGCTCTGTAAGAGCTACTCGTAGACAGTGGCGTTTTGACGCTACCTTACTGAAGGATAAGCAATTCACTGACTTTCTCCAAAATCAGATCTCACTCTTTATCGTTGAAAATGACACAGGAGATGTAAATGACAAAACCTTATGGGAAGCACTTAAGGCAGTAATCAGGGGTCACATCATAGCCTATGTGTCAGGGCAAAAAAGAGCTGAAGCGATGAGACTGGAAGATTTACTTAAGGATCTTTCTATTCAGGAAGGCCTCTATAAGACTACCCCCAAAGAAAGTACACTTGAAAAGATTACTAGATTAAAATATGAATATAACACCATCCTCTCTCAAAGAGTTCGCGCATTACTTGCAAGAACACAACAAAACTACTTTGAACTTGGTGACAAGCCCCATAGGCTTCTAGCGAGGCAATTGCGACACACTCAGGCTACCCGTGCAATACACAAAATAAACGATAAAAAGGGCAAACTAATAACAGATCCACAAAAAATAAACAAAGCATTTGCTTCATTTTATGAAGAACTGTATCAGTCTAAAGTTGGGTCCTCTGACCTACAGAAGATGAATGAGTTCCTAGAGAAGAGCCAGCTCCCTAAACTTGATGATGAGGCCTGCGAATCAATTGAAGCACCCATTACCACGGAGGAAATTAAATCTGCTATATCTCTACGTCTGCTAATTCCCAAATAACAAAAGCCCCAGGCCCAGATGGGTTTACCATTGAAATCTACAAAAAATACTCATCCAGCTTGACCCCTTTGTTGCTGCGCATGTTTGCCCACTCAAAAGAGACAGCAGTATTGCCACCTTCACTGTATAATGCGAACATTACTCTCATTCCTAAAAAAGACAGGGACCCTCTGGACATCTCTCCTTCAAATGGAAACAAAAATTCTCAGTAAAGTGTTAGCAAATCGACTTCGTAAACATATCGCTAGTCTCATACATCCAGATCAGACTGGATTTGTACCAGGTAGACAGATATATTTTAACCTGCGCCGTTTATTCAATATCATTTATAGTAAGCAGAAAGAGGAATCTGTGGTCATAGCGTTGGACGCTGAGAAGGCTTTTGATTATTTGGAAAGAGAGTACATGTTCACCTTGAAATATTTTAATTTTGGCCCCGAATTCATTAGATGGATTGAGATTATTAATGCTCATCCTCTGGCTTCCATAATCACAAACGGTGACATCTCAGAAACGTTTCCCCTCCATAGAGGTGTACGTCAAGGCTGCTCTTGCTCACCATACCTTTTTAATCTAGCGCTAGAGGCTCTAGCCAGCCAAATAAGAGCAAAACAGGAGATAGCCCCAATTGACATTTTAGGGGTGAAGAATAAGATATCACTGTTTGCGGATGACATTACTTTATTCATCTCTCATCCTAAATCCTCTATTCCCCCCCTGCTTCAGCTCATCGATACATTTGGTAGCTTCTCAGGGTATAAAATTAACTGGAACAAGAGTGAACTAATGCCCATATCTAATAAAGTAGACCATAACTTCCTTAGTACAACAGCTTTTAAAATTGCAACTGACAAATTCAAATCCCTTGGCATCATAGTAACACATGATAAACAAAAGCTCCTCTCCAGTAACTGGGAATCCAAACTTCAGTAATTCAAACAGAATATCCAATTTTGGAACACATTGCCTATCTCCATGGTAGGTCGCATCAATGTCATAAAAATGGTTGTCCTTCCCCGATTTCTTAACATTTTTTCAAAATCTCCCTGTGTTTATTCCCCTCTACAGTACTTCTTTAAAAAACTTGACTCAATCATATCTTCCTTCATTTGGAACAATAAATTACCTAGAATTTCTAAAAGACATTTAGAGAAACCAAAGCCGGAAGGAGGCTTCAGCTTGCCCCATTTTAAATTTTACTATTGGGCGGCTAACCTGAATGTTTTACTGCATTGGCATAGCGCCCTTCCAGGGACCCATAGCAATCAAGAGGATGCCCCCTCGTGGCTTCAGATGGAAGTACTTTCATGTGGGCCCACTTCCCTCCCTGCCCTCCTTAATAACCCTCCTAAAGTTAAAATACCTTCCTACATTAAAAGTCCCATTATTATTCAATCCCTTAAAGTTTGGAAACAGATCCAACATTTTCTTGATTTGCCTAAAGTTTACTTAGACAGTCCAATATGTCATAATCATGCATTCACTCCAGCCTTAATGGATCCAGTATTTTCTAAATGGAGGACCAATAATATACTCTGCATACAAGACCTATACTCTCAAGGGTGTCTAGTTTCATTTCAACATCTCCAACAGGTATTTGATCTGCCAGCCTCACACTTTTTCAGGTTCCTGCAAATCAGAAATTTTATCAGAACACATATACCACAGTATGAACAAAAGCCCCAACATACAACACTGGACAGCATTATACGGCTTACTCCAGGCAACAGAGGCACAGTCTCTATTTTGTATGGTATATTGGGGGCTCATCAGAAAGTGAACACTGTAGGCATTATTACCCCTAAAGTTTAATTCATTTCCCCTCATTTTACGAATGCCCACCATTTTGTAAAATACAGACACCATTTTGTTTCCTACTGTACCTGATCAAATTACATACGCGGCTCAGCCCCGCCCCGTATGTATAAAACCCCAGGTAAAGGTATGAAACAATAGAGCTCTTCCCCGCCCGACTTCCTCCATCGAGATGTGAGAAGTGCCGGGACACGTCTCCTTGGAGAGACGTCTATTTTAGAAATTATTGAAACTGTAAGTTATCTTGGCCAGGTTAACACTACAGTCGATATATTTCTTCCTTCAACCGGTTTTCGTTTGTATTGCATTTGACTTTTGCGGACCCTACTAGGAGAGCAGTGAGTCAGGACCCACGAGGAACTCACGCGCTATAGGATAACTTTTGTACGGACAATCGTTAATCTTTTTACTAGTACCGAATCAAGGACCTCGCCTAGAGTCCACGGAGACTCGGCTGAGCCTGATTGTCTGTTCCCCAAGAGAGTGGACAGCCGGTACAGTTACTACGCGTGGAGCGGACCTGCGTGCACCCCTTTCCCACTGGACCTTCGCAGGACGGCACCGCAAAGACAATCGGACTACACAACGAAATACCCTTTTCCTTTCCCCGTTCAACGAAGCAAGACCTTCTTGGACACATTGCAGCCTCGCGCCGGAACCGCGTGGTATAGCTTGGAGAACAAAAGGACCTCGTGCGCACGAAGACGCACACACCCACCTCGCCCGAGAGATCAAAGGATTCCTCTCTCTTCCTACCAAGGATAATGCAGTAAGCACTGAAATTGGGCATATATATGCAGTTAGAACTGTTACATAGCTTTGAGGAGTTGTGTTTAAATATCCACACTTGTAGAGTGTGATATATTTTATTTTGGGTTATTTTGTTCTATCTGTTCTTTCTTTTCTTTCTCTCTTTCTCCCCTCTCATCACCACAAATAGCCACACGCTATTCTTAGTTTACTGTAGTTGCAGGATTGGCATACTTGCACCCACATGTAAATTATCCACTCACAGAGATACACGTACCCGTGTTTTAACCCATAGAGTTATCGAGTCGAGGACGTAAGCTATTGTCGGAAAAGCGCGCCAAGCGCTCCCTTTTCCCTCCCCCCACACATACTGTAAAGCCTTTAGACAAAGGACAGTATTCTCTGATTAGCTTGAATTCTCATCTTGAAGATAGTTTCCCGCTTCATCAGCCGAAAGCTTAACGCCCCTCCTCGTATCTCATATTTCGGTCCTGCGCGCTGCGCAGAATCATTTGAGCCATAGTTCATAGAACATAGGCTACATCTCTCACTCTCTCTCTCTCCTCCCACCGCTCGGCACACGCGGTGTCAGATGTGCGCGGCTCCATCGAGCGCGCGCCTCCCTTCTCTCTCTCTCTTTCTCTCTCGCGTAGCGTACACACACACACACACGCATAACGCATCCTCTCATACCCCGTGTATATATTGTATATTTTACCTAAGTTCTTATGCCCTGCAAGTCACATTGGCTGTATCAGTGTTATGACCGGATGATGCTTTTACAATAAATGTACATTGTGGTGAACTGTGTTTGTCTTATTTGAACAATTTCTACGAAGTCAACCAGAAAAGAATTCACACAAAACCTTCAGATTATTTGTCAATAATGGTCATGATTTTATGAGACGGTCATGAACCGTGTTTTATGCAATCATTAATTAGACAATTGACGATTCCATAAGTACACACCTACTCATTATTGATACCCAGCGTGAAGAGTTTAACACACTCTTCATGCATCATTTCTTATACTCTTATTCCTCACATATAGTAATAGCACATTACATATTTGGAACTGTATAAGAATTGTATACTTATTAATGTAATTATAATTACATTACTTCCCTTACATTTAGCGTCGTACCCATTATGTACTGTCCTCACTAAGGTGTAGAATGTAACCCAGCTAGACAGTGAGATAAACTTTCCTTTATCCGTGATGTAAAGTCTTTATTGAAATCCTTCACATGTAGAATCCTCAATCACAAACTCAGGAAATCAGGACATCAGGAAAGTGAAACTAAAAATAAAACAATCAAGGGAAATAATCAGCTTCACTTCGTTTCTACATAAGCTAAAACCAGTTAACACACATCAAATACAAAGCTATGCTAACTACCTTCACATTCACTGTTCATTTCAATGCCTAACTGACCTAGAACTAGCACTTAGCTAACATTTTAGCATCTTCAAAGAAATCGTTTTTAATCTCTATCATCCACCATTTACTTTCATAACAGTTTCTAACAGCATAAATTCGACATAAACTGTAAAGTTACACATTACAACTCAGTCTAATAACATTACCAAAGGGATACCTACAAGTGATGCTTCTGCTGGGGCAAATGAATCGGCATTATTTCAGGAGCTCTTCAACCATGACTTTCTTCAACTAATCTTCCTGCAAAATGACTTGCAAATTCCTACTTCCTGTTTCTAACAATGACATCACACGTCAAAATAAAAGTCTACTTCACTTCATGCATAAAACATGGAATAAAAGTCCCAAAATTACTTATATCTGCCTGAAGGCAGCACACTCCCCGTCTGACCTTAAAGGTCACTATTAACCAATAAAAGTCACTGGCCTTAAGTTTCAGTCCATCGGCAGCAGAAGAACTACTTCCGACACCGGCCTCTGGAACAGAGTTTCTTTGCCTGCTGTCTTCAGCTCGACCTTCCTTACTCTGCCGTCCCTACCTGGGACGACCGCTGTAATCCTTGCCATGGGCCACGCATTGCGTGCGACTTGACTGTCCTTCAGGAGCACGATGTCCCCTTCCTTCACGTCCCGCCGTGTCTCTCGCCACTTTCGTCGGGGTTGCAGAGTGGGAAGGTACTCCTGCCGCCAGCGACGCCAGAAACAGTCTGCAAGGGCTTGCACCTGTCTCCATTGCCTGCTGAGAAGATCCTTTCCTGTGAATTCCCCATGTGGTGGAGGAACTCCCACCTTCTGGGTGAGAATCATTGCAGGGGACAGCACGAAGGGTGACTCAGGATCAGTAGAGACTGGAACGAGGGGTCTGGCGTTGAGTATTGCAACCACCTCTGCCATGAGGGTGTTTAGGATGTCATGGGTGAGCTGGACATTCTCCTGCAGCAGGATGGCATCCAGGATCCTTCTTGAGAGGCCTATTAGACGTTCCCATGACCCCCCCATGTGTGATGAGTGAGGTGGGTTGAACACCCAAGAACACCCTCGCTGGCTCAGGAACTGCTGGACTGAGGTGTTCTGACTGAGTCCCAGTTCCTTTGCAGCAGCGACGAAGTTCGTTCCGCAGTCTGATCTTATTTGCGTAGCGGGTCCTCTGATTGCGAAGAATCGTCGGAGTGCATTGACACAACTGGAGGTGTCCAAGGAGTCGATGAGCTCAATATGCACGGCTCGGGAGCTCATGCAGCAGAAGAGCATCGCCCATCTCTTGCTTTGGGCTTGTCCGCCTCGGGTGCGCCTTGAGACGACTGGCCAAGGTCCGAACACATCCACTCCTACATAGGTGAAGGGTGGGCATGTGTGTAGTCGTTCTGGAGGTAAGTCGGCCATTAGTTGTTCCTCCGTTCTGCGTCGTAACTTCCGGCACACAACGCACTTGTATAGCTCAGAGGCAATGAGCCGTTTTCCGCCTATGACCCAGAAGCCTGCAGCTCTCAGGGCCCCTTCTGTGAAGTGTCGTCCTTGATGCTTAACATCTTCATGACACTCTCGCACTAGCAGCAGGGAAACATGACTGTTCTTGGGCAAGATGATGGGATTCTTTTCTGGACTGCTCAAGTCAGCATGTTTGAGTCTGCCACCAACGCGAATCAGATCTCCTTCAAGAACAGGTCTGAGCTTCTGAAGAGAACTGTCTTTGGTCACAGCTTTCCCACTCTGAAGTGTTGTGAATTCTTTAGAGTAGGCATCTTCCTGCGCTGCTCTGATGATGATGTGTCTGGCTTGAGACAACTCATCCGGAGTACGCGGGAGACTGCAGTAGTGCCATCCCTTGCACTGACTGGACTTGTTCTTGTAAGATCTGGTGATGTGGACGAGTAGAGCAACTGCCCTAGTGAGAGAGCGCATCGTTGAGAACCGCAGGAATCGTGTGCCATTGAGTCCTGTGATTTGACTCTGAGTCAAGAGGCTGCTCACTTCAGGGCGTATCTCTACGTCCGATTCCGGGTTGAGAAGTTCAAAGACTTCCCTGGAGTCTTCATCAGGTGGACTTGCTTTGTGCAGAAAGTCCGGTCCCGTGAACCATGTGGTCTGTGCCAGTTGCGATGCAGGAACTGCCCGCGATGCGTGGTCTGCAGGGTTGTTTTCCGTACTGACATAGTGCCACTGGTCAGGTGTTGAGAACTGACGTATTCTGCGAACTCGGTTGTGAACATAGACGTAGAAGCGTTTGGTCTGATTGTGAATATATCCCAGCACTACCTTGCTGTCACAGTAGAACTTGACCTCATCCGTCTTCATGTCCAGCTCGTCTTGTATGAGTTCAGCCACTTCTACGGCTAACACTGCGGCACACAGCTCTAGCCGAGGGATAGTTGGTTCTGACTGTGGAGCCAGTTTTGCTTTGCCTAAGATGAATCCTACTTGGATTTCTCCATCAGCTTGTGTGACCTTCAGATACGCCACCACTCCAATGGCCTTGGTGCTTGCATCAGAGAACACACATAGCTCTGTGTGCTCAGCCTTGGAGGGTGATGTTGCAGTGTAAGCGCGTGGGATGTGCAGCTTGCTTAAGTCATGCAATGACTCTCGCCATGATTCCCACTGTTTCAGCTTCTGTTCTGGGAGCGGAGCATCCCAGTCGCACATGTCAACACTGAGTTCTCTCAGGAGACTTTTGCCTTCAATGGTCACGGGTGCGACCATGCCCAGCGGATCAAAGATGCTGTTCACTGTAGACAACACTCCTCTGCGAGTGAAGGCCTTCTTCTCTTGTGAGACAGCAAATGTGAACGTGTCTGTTGTGGTCTCCCACAATAGTCCCAAGCTGCGTTGCACAGGTGTAGCTTCAGCGCCAAAGTCAAGGTCCTTTAGGACTGCCCTGTCTTCTGGTGGAAAGGCTTGCAGGACGACGTCGCTGTTTGAAGCGAACTTGTGCAACCTCAAGTTTGATTCACTGAGGGAGGCCTGTGTTCTACGCAGGAGGCTGATGGCTTCAGCATCGGTGGGTAGGCTAATGAGCCCGTCGTCAACGTAGAAATGACGTTCCACGAACTGCACTGTGTCCGCTCCGTGTCTGTGGGCACCTTCTTGGATGGCCCTCCTGAGACCGTAGATGGCCACAGATGGGGACGGACTGTTGCCGAAAACGTGGACTCTCATCCTGTAGTCGATGATGTCATTGGACATGTCGTTTTCTCTGTACCACAAGAAGCGCAGATAGTTCCTGTGGTCGCTGCGGACGAGGAAGCAGTGAAACATCTGCTGTATGTCTGCGATCACTGCAACCTGTTCCTTCCGGAAGCGGATCAGCACCCCAATGAGTGAGTTATTGAGGTCCGGTCCAGTGAGAAGGACGTCGTTCAGAGATGTTCCTGAATACTTGGCGCTTGAATCGAAGACCACGCGGATGTTCCCAGGCTTTTGTGGGTGGTAGACTCCGAAGGTTGGCAGATACCAGCACTCTTCATTGTCTTCTAGTAGCGGAGCCACTTCTGCGTGTTTCTTTTCAAATATTTTCTGCATGAATTCCAGGAACTGGTCTTTCATCTCTGGTTTCCTTCGTAGAGTCTTCTCCAGCGCAGCGAAGCGGGTGTATACTTGTTCGCGGTTGTTGGATAAACGCTGTCGAGGGACTCTAAAGGGTAGCGGAGCGACCCAGTTGTTCGACTTGTCCCTGTAGACTTCTCGGTCCATGATCTCCAGGAAGATTGTGTCCTCGATGGACGGGGCAGGTCTGTTGTCGTACTCGGTTTCGTTGAACACTTTCTGTCCAATGGCGTCCAGTGATGGTTTTGTGGACTTACTGTTCTGCTCCCCGCCATGAGACACGGTCTGAGTCAGCTTTATGGAGCTTTTGCAGGGTGTGAGAAGAGAGGGGCGGCCATTTTCCAGCACATTGGTCTTGAATGTCCCCACGACTGGTCTATGTGCACTCCCTAGACACACATCCCCGACAAGCACCCATCCTAGTTCCAATTTTTGTGCGAAAGGAGCGTCTGGAGGTCCACTCACTTGCTGCAAGACTTTATGGACTCTGACGAGATCTCTTCCAAGCAGGATAAGTATCTCTGCATTGTGGTCAAGCTCAGGTATGTATGGCGCTACACTCTTGAGGTGTGGATGGTGGCGAGCTGCATCAGGTGTGGGTATTTCAGAGCGATCATTGAGTATTTCACCACACTCAATTAGAGGCGGAAGTGGTAGGCTGGTTTGCCCATCCAGAGATTCGACTTGGAACCCTTCAGCCTTCCGGCCTGATGTCTCCACCAACCCCGCACAGGTTTTCAGTGAGTAAGGGAAAGACTGGCCTTTGATGTTAAAAAGCTCAAAGAAGTTGGGTCTGACCAATGAACGATTACTCTGGTCGTCCAGGATTACGTACATGTTAGTTGCCTTCTCACGTTGACCTTGAGGGTATACTCGAACCAGGCAGATCTTCGAGCAGGATCTTGCTGTTCGTCCTGGACCACAAACTTGTGTGCAGCTAGAACTGACGACTGTGCTGTCACCAGCTGATCTGTCTTCCTCCCCGCCGTTGTCTGGTGGTGATGGAGGCCCTTTCGCAGTTGGAGGTGGAGGACCTGGGTGCATGGCGGCATGATGGCGGTCACTGCCGCACTCTGCGCACTTCAGAATCGCCTTACAGTCTTTAGCGAGATGACTGGCGGACATGCAGCATTTGAAGCACATCCCGTTATCCTTGAGAATGCTTTTCCTCTCCTCAAGCATCTTTCCTCTGAACGCTCTGCATTTCCGCAGCGGGTGTGGCTTGTTGTGAATGGGGCAATTTTTCTCTGGCCCTTCAGCTTTTTTCTCAGGTATATCTGCAGGCGGATCTTTACCTGAAGAAACCTCTGTCTTTTGAACAGATATTTTGCTTCCAAAGTTGCGTGAAGCTGCTTTGTCTGATTTCAAACTGGTGCTGTTGGCAGATGGTAGGACGAAACTGGGATCGTTCCTTCTCCGTGCTTCGTGACAGATGAAATCAGCAAAGACATCAAATGGAGGGAAATAGCCGTGGTTCTTCTCTTTATACCTTGAGCCAATTGAGAGCCATTTCTCCTGAAGCCCATAGGGGAGTTTTTCAACGATGGGCCCGATTCCCCTGGCTGTGTCCAGGTATGCCAGTCCTGTGAGGTAACCTTCTCCTCTAGCGCCTTGGAGTTCCATTAGGAGATCGCCTAGGTCCCTCAGTTTCCCGTAATCTTTTGTAGATAGTTTTGGGAATTCGTCCAGTCGTTTAAACAGAGACTTCTCCATGACTTCAGGTGCAGCGTAACACTGCTGGAGGCGCTCCCAGGCCTTTTGTAGTGCTACATCTGGGCGCCCTACATGCACAGAGCGTATACGTTTGATGTGCTTGACAGACTCTGGCCCGAGCCACTTAATGAGCAGATCCAACACTTCCGTGTATGTGAGTCCCAGGCCTGCAGTGGCATTATCGAATGATGACTGCCACGCCATGTAATTTTCTGGTTTGTCGTCAAATTGGTAGAGGCTGGTGCTCACAAGATCTCGGCGAGCCAAGTAACGTGCCAGGTGTTCCGTTTCAGGTGGCACACGTGAGGTTTGTGGGACACTGCGAGGAAGGTATGGCGGCGTTGTTGGGCTTAGTACTGGCTTTTGAGGGAAATGTGCTCTCTTAGGCACTTCGGGCCGTCCACCATCGTGATTTGGAGTTGCTTGGTTCCCAATATGAGGTGCACTCAGATTCAATGGCTGGCTGCGGCCAGGTGGCCTGCTGAGGACCTCGCTCTGTTCGTGTGCATCGTCCTCTTTCTGGCCTATCACTGATGGAGGATTCCATGTAATGAAACTGTCTTCAGACATTGCTGCATCGTGTGCTGGGTCGGGGAGTGACACTGGGATACTGTGTTGGCGCTGTTCAGGGCTGGGAAGAGACAGTGGAATACTGTGTCTGCGCAGTTCGGTCTGTGCTGCAACATACTCTTGTGTGCGTGTTGCAATTTCCTCTTGGAGGACCTCATGTGAAGATGAACCAGAGTGAACTGAATTCTCTTGTAATTCAGCCGATTCCAATGCTTCAGCTTGTGCTTCAGCTGCGGCTGCCTCTTTCTTTGACTCAAGTGCGCTTAATTCAGCTTCCAGCTTCGCCTTTCCCAACTCTAGATCTGCTTTAACTCTTCCCAATTCTGCTTCTGTAGTAGCCCTCTCAACCTTTAGCTGTGCCTCTTTCTCTGCAAACTCAGCTCGTACCTTTGCAGCCTGTGCTACTGCGCGCGCCCTGACAGCAGCACTGGATGTAGATAAGCGAGAGCTCCTTGACTTGTGTGTGCGCACTGATGCATTTCCATTCTTCTCACTCATTCTTTCTGCCATTTTTCTTCTTCGATTTTCCTTCTTGCTACTTTAGATGTTGTGTTACAGCTGAATCACACTTTTTCACTGTACTGTCCTCACTAAGGTGTAGAATGTAACCCAGCTAGACAGTGAGATAAACTTTCCTTTATCCGTGATGTAAAGTCTTTATTGAAATCCTTCACATGTAGAATCCTCAATCACAAACTCAGGAAATCAGGACATCAGGAAAGTGAAACTAAAAATAAAACAATCAAGGGAAATAATCAGCTTCACTTCGTTTCTACATAAGCTAAAACCAGTTAACACACATCAAATACAAAGCTATGCTAACTACCTTCACATTCACTGTTCATTTCAATGCCTAACTGACCTAGAACTAGCACTTAGCTAACATTTTAGCATCTTCAAAGAAATCGTTTTTAATCTCTATCATCAACCATTTACTTTCATAACAGTTTCTAACAGCATAAATTCGACATAAACTGTAAAGTTACACATTACAACTCAGTCTAATAACATTACCAAAGGGATACCTACAAGTGATGCTTCTGCTGGGGCAAATGAATCGGCATTATTTCAGGAGCTCTTCAACCATGACTTTCTTCAACTAATCTTCCTGCAAAAATGACTTGCAAATTCCCACTTCCTGTTTCTAACAATGACATCACACGTCAAAATAAAAGTCTGCCTTACTACATGCATAAAACATTCAATAAAAGTCCCAAAATTACTTATATCTGCCTGAAGGCAGCACACTCCCCGTCTGACCTTAAAGGTCACTATTAACCAATAAAAGTCACTGGCCTTAAGTTTCAGTCCATCGGCAGCAGAAGAACTACTTCCGACACCGGCCTCTGGAACAGAGTTTCTTTGCCTGCTGTCTTCAGCTCGACCTTCCTTACTCTGCCGTCCCTACCTGGGACGACCGCTGTAATCCTTGCCATGGGCCACGCATTGCGTGCGACTTGACTGTCCTTCAGGAGCACGATGTCCCCTTCCTTCACGTCCCGCCGTGTCTCTCGCCACTTTCGTCGGGGTTGCAGAGTGGGAAGGTACTCCTGCCGCCAGCGACGCCAGAAACAGTCTGCAAGGGCTTGCACCTGTCTCCATTGCCTGCTGAGAAGATCCTTTCCTGTGAATTCCCCATGTGGTGGAGGAACTCCCACCTTCTGGGTGAGAATCATTGCAGGGGACAGCACGAATGGTGACTCAGGATCAGTAGAGACTGGAACGAGGGGTCTGGCATTGAGTATTGCAACCACCTCTGCCATGAGGGTGTTTAGGATGTCATGGGTGAGCTGGACATTCTCCTGCAGCAGGATGGCATCCAGGATCCTTCTTGAGAGGCCTATTAGACGTTCCCATGACCCCCCCATGTGTGATGAGTGAGGTGGGTTGAACACCCAAGAACACCCTCGCTGGCTCAGGAACTGCTGGACTGAGGTGTTCTGACTGAGTCCCAGTTCCTTTGCAGCAGCGACGAAGTTCGTTCCGCAGTCTGATCTTATTTGCGTAGCGGGTCCTCTGATTGCGAAGAATCGTCGGAGTGCATTGACACAACTGGAGGTGTCCAAGGAGTCGATGAGCTCAATATGCACGGCTCGGGAGCTCATGCAGCAGAAGAGCATCGCCCATCTCTTGCTTTGGGCTTGTCCGCCTCGGGTGCGCCTTGAGACGACTGGCCAAGGTCCGAACACATCCACTCCTACATAGGTGAAGGGTGGGCATGTGTGTAGTCGTTCTGGAGGTAAGTCTGCCATTAGTTGTTCCTCCGTTCTGCGTCGTAACTTCCGGCACACAACGCACTTGTATAGCTCAGAGGCAATGAGCCGTTTTCCGCCTATGACCCAGAAGCCTGCAGCTCTCAGGGCCCCTTCTGTGAAGTGTCGTCCTTGATGCTTAACATCTTCATGACACTCTCGCACTAGCAGCAGGGAAACATGACTGTTCTTGGGCAAGATGATGGGATTCTTTTCTGGACTGCTCAAGTCAGCATGTTTGAGTCTGCCACCAACGCGAATCAGATCTCCTTCAAGAACAGGTCTGAGCTTCTGAAGAGAACTGTCTTTGGTCACAGCTTTCCCACTCTGAAGTGTTGTGAATTCTTTAGAGTAGGCATCTTCCTGCGCTGCTCTGATGATGATGTGTCTGGCTTGAGACAACTCATCCGGAGTACGCGGGAGACTGCAGTAGTGCCATCCCTTGCACTGACTGGACTTGTTCTTGTAAGATCTGGTGATGTGGACGAGTAGAGCAACTGCCCTAGTGAGAGAGCGCATCGTTGAGAACCGCAGGAATCGTGAGGCGTTGAGTCCTGTGATTTGACTCTGAGTCAAGAGGCTGCTCACTTCAGGGCGAATCTCTGCGTCCGAATCCGGGTTGAGAAGTTCAAAGACTTCCCTGGAGTCTTCATCAGGTGGACTTGCTTTGTGCAGAAAGTCCGGTCCCGTGAACCATGTGGTCTGTGCCAGTTGCGATGCAGGAACTGCCCGCGATGCGTGGTCTGCAGGGTTGTTTTCCGTACTGACATAGTGCCACTGTTCAGGTGTTGAGAACTGACGTATTCTGTGAACTCGGTTGTGAACATAGACGTAGAAGCGTTTGGTCTGATTGTGAATATAGCCCAGCACTACCTTGCTGTCACAGTAGAACTTGACTTCATCTGTCTTCATGTCCAGCTCGTCTTGTATGAGTTCAGCAACTTCTACGGCTAATACTGCGGCGCACAGCTCTAGCCGAGGGATAGTTGGTTCTGACTGTGGAGCCAGTTTTGCTTTGCCTAAGATGAATCCTACTTGGATTTCTCCATCAGCTTGTGTGACCTTCAGATACGCCACCACTCCAATGGCCTTGGTGCTTGCATCAGAGAACACACATAGCTCTGTGTGCTCAGCCTTGGAGGGTGATGTTGCAGTGTAAGCGCGTGGGATGTGCAGCTTGCTTAAGTCATGCAATGACTCTCGCCATGATTCCCACTGTTTCAGCTTCTGTTCTGGGAGCGGAGCATCCCAGTCGCACATGTCAACACTGAGTTCTCTCAGGAGACTTTTGCCTTCAATGGTCACGGGTGCGACCATGCCCAGCGGATCAAAGATGCTGTTCACTGTAGACAACACTCCTCTGCGAGTGAAGGCCTTCTTCTCTTGTGAGACAGCAAATGTGAACGTGTCTGTTGTGGTCTCCCACAATAGTCCCAAGCTGCGTTGCACAGGTGTAGCTTCAGCGTCAAAGTCAAGGTCCTTTAGGACTGCCCTGTCTTCTGGTGGAAAGGCTTGCAGGACGACGTCGCTGTTTGAAGCGAACTTGTGCAACCTCAAGTTTGATTCACTGAGGGAGGCCTGTGTTCTACGCAGGAGGCTGATGGCTTCATCATCGGTGGGTAGGCTAATGAGCCCGTCGTCAACATAGAAATGACGTTCCACGAACTGCACTGTGTCCGCTCCGTGTCTGTGGGCACCTTCTTGGATGGCCCTCCTGAGACCGTAGATGGCCACAGATGGGGACGGACTGTTGCCGAAAACGTGGACCCTCATCCTGTAGTCGATGATGTCATTGGACATGTCGTTTTCTCTGTACCACAAGAAGCGCAGATAGTTCCTGTGGTCGCTGCGGACGAGGAAGCAGTGAAACATCTGCTGTATGTCTGCGATCACTGCAACCTGTTCCTTCCGGAAGCGGATCAGCACCCCAATGAGTGAGTTATTGAGGTCCGGTCCAGTGAGAAGGACGTCGTTCAGAGATGTTCCTGAATACTTGGCGCTTGAATCGAAGACCACGCGGATGTTCCCAGGCTTTTGTGGGTGGTAGACTCCGAAGGTTGGCAGATACCAACACTCTTCATTGTCTTCTAGTGGCGGAGCCACTTCTGCGTGTTTCTTTTCAAATATTTTCTGCATGAATTCCAGGAACTGGTCTTTCATCTCTGGTTTCCTTCGTAGAGTCTTCTCCAGCGCAGCGAAGCGGGTGTATACTTGTTCGCGGTTGTTGGATAAACGCTGTCGAGGGACTCTAA
This sequence comes from Engraulis encrasicolus, assembly GCF_034702125.1. Classification (NCBI taxonomy): domain Eukaryota; kingdom Metazoa; phylum Chordata; class Actinopteri; order Clupeiformes; family Engraulidae; genus Engraulis; species Engraulis encrasicolus. The sequence goes on along the minus strand of NC_085861.1, from coordinate 58,076,705 downwards.
AGGGTAGCGGAGCGACCCAGTTGTTCGACTTGTCCCTGTAGACTTCTCGGTCCATGATCTCCAGGAAGATTGTGTCCTCGATGGACGGGGCAGGTCTGTTGTCGTACTCGGTTTCGTTGAACACTTTCTGTCCAATGGCGTCCAGTGATGGTTTTGTGGACTTACTGTTCTGCTCCCCGCCATGAGACACGGTCTGAGTCAGCTTTATGGAGCTTTTGCAGGGTGTGAGAAGAGAGGGGCGGCCATTTTCCAGCACATTGGTCTTGAATGTCCCCACGACTGGTCTATGTGCACTCCCTAGACACACATCCCCGACAAGCACCCATCCTAGTTCCAATTTTTGTGCGAAAGGAGCGTCTGGAGGTCCACTCACTTGCTGCAAGACTTTGTGGACTCTGACGAGATCTCTTCCAAGCAGGATAAGTATCTCTGCGTTGTGGTCAAGCTCAGGTATGTATGGCGCTACACTCTTGAGGTGTGGATGGTGGCGAGCTGCATCAGGTGTGGGTATTTCAGAGCGATCATTGAGTATTTCACCACACTCAATTAGAGGCGGAAGTGGTAGGCTGGTTTGCCCATCCAGAGATTCGACTTGGAACCCTTCAGCCTTCCGGCCTGATGTCTCCACCAACCCCGCACAGGTTTTCAGTGAGTAAGGGAAAGACTGGCCTTTGATGTTAAAAAGCTCAAAGAAGTTGGGTCTGACCAATGAACGATTACTCTGGTCGTCCAGGATTACGTACATGTTAGTTGCCTTCTCACGTTGACCTTGAGGGTATACTCGAACCAGGCAGATCTTCGAGCAGGATCTTGCTGTTCGTCCTGGACCACAAACTTGTGTGCAGCTAGAACTGACGACTGTGCTGTCACCAGCTGATCTGTCTTCCTCCCCGCCGTTGTCTGGTGGTGATGGAGGCCCTTTCGCAGCTTGAGGTGGAGGACCTGGGTGCATGGCGGCATGATGGCGGTCACTGCCGCACTCTGCACACTTCAGAGTTGCCTTACAGTCTTTAGCGAGATGACTGGCGGACATGCAGCATTTGAAACACATTCCGTTGTCCTTGAGAATGCTTTTCCTCTCCTCAAACATCTTTCCTCTGAATGATCTGCATTTCCGCAGTGGGTGTGGCTTGTTGTGAATGGGACAATTTTTCTCTGGCCCCTCAGCTTTTTTCTCAGGTATATCTGCAGGCGGATCTTTACCTGAAGAAACCTCTGTCTTTTGAACAGATATTTTGCTTCCAAAGTTGCGTGAAGCTGCTTTGTCTGATTTCAAACTGGTGCTGTTGGCAGATGGTAGGACGAAACTAGGATTGTTTCTTCTCTGTGCTTTGTGACAGATGAAATCGGCAAAGACATCAAATGGTGGGAAATAGCCATGGTTCTTCTCTTTATACCTTGAGCCAATTGAGAGCCATTTCTCCTGAAGCCCATAGGGGAGTTTTTCAACGATGGGCCCGATTCCCCTGGCTGTGTCCAGGTATGCCAGTCCTGTGAGGTAACCTTCTCCTCTAGCGCCTTGGAGTTCCATTAGGAGATCGCCTAGGTCCCTCAGTTTCCCGTAATCTTTTGTAGATAGTTTTGGGAATTCGTCCAGTCGTTTAAACAGAGACTTCTCCATGACTTCAGGCGCAGCGTAACACTGCTGGAGTGGCTCCCAGGCCTTTTGTAGTGCTACATCTGGGCGCCCTACATGCACAGAGCGTATGTGTTTGATGTGCTTGACAGACTCTGGCCCGAGCCACTTAATGAGCAGATCCAACACTTCCGTGAATGTGAGTCCCAGGCCTGCTGTGGCATTATCGAATGATGACTGCCACGCCATGTAATTTTCTGGTTTGTCGTCAAATTGGTAGAGGCTGGTGCTCACAAGATCTCGGCGAGCCAAGTAACGTGCCAGGTGTTCCGTTTCAGGTGGCACACGTGAGGTTTGTGGGACACTGCGAGGAAGGTATGGCGGAGTTGTTGGGCTTAGTACTGGTTTTTGAGGGAAATGTGCTCTCTTAGGCACCTCGGGGCGTCCACTATCTTGATTTGGAATACTTTGGTTTCCAATATGAGGTGCACTCAGATTCGATGGCTGGCTGTGGCCGGGTGGCCTGCTGCAGGCCTCACTCTGTTCATGTACATCATCCTCGTTCTGGCCTATCGCTGATGGAGGATTCCTTGTAATGAAACTGTCTTCAGACATTGCTGCATCATGTGCTGGGTCGGGGAGAGACACTGGGATACTGTGTTGGCGCTGTTCAGGGCTGGGAAGAGACAGTGGAATACTGTGTCTGCGCAGTTCGGTCTGTGCTGCAACATACTCTTGTGTGCGTGTTGCAATTTCCTCTTGGAGGACCTCATGTGAAGATGAACCAGAGTGAACTGAATTCTCTTGTAATTCAGCCGATTCCAATGCTTCAGCTTGTGCTTCAGCTGCGGCTGCCTCTTTCTTTGACTCAAGTGCGCTTAATTCAGCTTCCAGCTTCGCCTTTCCCAACTCTAGATCTGCTTTAACTCTTCCCAATTCTGCTTCTGTAGTAGCCCTCTCAACCTTTAGCTGTGCCTCTTTCTCTGCAAACTCAGCTCGTACCTTTGCAGCCTGTGCTACTGCGCGCGCCCTGACAGCAGCACTGGATGTAGATAAGCGAGAGCTCCTTGACTTGTGTGTGCGCACTGATGCATTTCCATTCTTCTCACTCATTCTTTCTGCCATTTTTCTTCTTAGATTTTCCTTCTTGCTAGTTTAGATGTTGCGTTCCAGCTGAATCACACTTTTTCACTGTACTGTCCTCACTAAGGTGTAGAATGTAACCCAGCTAGACAGTGAGATAAACTTTCCTTTATCCGTGATGTAAAGTCTTTATTGAAATCCTTCACATGTAGAATCCTCAATCACAAACTCAGGAAATCAGGACATCAGGAAAGTGAAACTAAAAATAAAACAATCAAGGGAAATAATCAGCTTCACTTCGTTTCTACATAAGCTAAAACCAGTTAACACACATCAAATACAAAGCGATGCTAACTACCTTCACATTCACTGTTCATTTCAGTGCCTAACTGAGCTAGAACTAGCACTTAGCTAACATTTTAGCATCTTCAAAGAAATCGTTTTTAAACTCTATCATCCACCATTTACTTTCATAACAGTTTCTAACAGCATAAATTCGACATAAACTGTAAAGTTACACATTACAACTCAGTCTAATAACATTACCAAAGGGATACCTACAAGTGATGCTTCTGCTGGGGCAAATGAATCGGCATTATTTCAGGAGCTCTTCAACCATGACTTTCTTCAACTAATCTTCCTGCAAAATGACTTGCAAATTCCTACTTCCTGTTTCTAACAATGACATCACACGTCAAAATAAAAGTCTACTTCACTTCATGCATAAAACATGGAATAAAAGTCCCAAAATTACTTATATCTGCCTGAAGGCAGCACACATTAATTGTAGTCGACCCTACATATTTTGGTGCCCGTGTGTGAGGAAGAATAGTCCCCGTACCAATAACTGTAGTTTTACCTACATATTTTGGTGCCCTTGCGTGAGGAAGCATACTCCTCGCGTCCAATAAATGTAGTTTTACCTACAACACTGATAAGGTTAAAAACAGCTGGGAACAAGAACTTGGTATGGAGCTGTGCCCATCAGTATGGGAGGGTGTACTTGATATGATCCACGGTACTTCAGTAAACTCCAGACACTCTTTGTTACAGTTTAAAGTGGTCCACAGGCTTCACTTCTCCAAGGCCAGGCTGCACAGTATTTACCCTAACACATCTCCCCTATGCGACAAATGTAAACAACAAACAGGTACCCTCACGCATCAGTTCTGGGCATGTCCTAAACTGTCTCTCTTTTGGACTCTCATATTTGACTACATCTCAAAAGCGTTCCACAAAACTATTGTGCCTGACCCACTCCTTGCCATTTTTGGCTGTGTAGAATACAATGTCAACATAAGTGGCTATATAGGGCAAGCTATCTCCCTCTGCACTCTCTTGGCTAAACGTCTCATTCTCCAACATTGGAAATCAGAAGCCTCTCCTCAGTTCCAACAATGGCTTAGAGATCTGGGTAGTGTGTTGCATTTAGAACGGTTGCACTACAGCAACACAGGCAGGGAAAGAGCATTCTCTAAAACCTGGCAGCCACTACTTGATAAATGGTCAGAAACGCAGGCCACTGACTCCTAGCTCCTGAGCTCTCCTTATTCTCTTTTTCTCATTGTCACAGTCTTTTCACTGTCCTACCTCTATACCATATTTTAGTTAGCTGGCTCTTTTTGCTCTCTCTCTCTCTCTCTCTCTCTCTCTCTCTCTCTCTTTCTCTTTCTCTCTCTCTCTCTCTCTCTCTCTCTCTCTCTCTCCTTTGTGTTCTTCCAATTGCATTTTGTTTGGGGTGGGGGGTTGGCTGGGATTGTTTTGTTGTTCCTTATGTATAAAACTTAAACAAAATACGAAGGAATATGTGGTATATTGAAATCTTGTAAAATGTCTATTTCCTTCAATAAACATTATTCCAAAAAAAAAAAAAGATATATAGATGTAGATTAGACGTATATAGCTAGATGTAGATTAGACGTAGATATATCGATGTAAATTAGACATAGATAGCTAGACGTATAATAGACGTATATTGACAGATGTAGATTAGACGTAGATATATAGACGTAGATTAGACGTAGATATATAGATGTAGATTAGACGTAGATATATAGACGTAGATTAGATGTAGATAACTAGACGTAGATTAGATGTAGATAGCTAGATGTAGATTAGACGTAGATAGCTAGACGTAGAATAGACGTAAATTGACAGACGTAGATTAGACGTAGATATATAGATGTAGATTAGACGTAGATAGCTAGACGTAGAATAGACGTAGATTGACAGATGTAGATTAGATGTATATGTATAGACGTAGATTAGACGTAGATATATAGACGTAGATTAGACGTAGATAGCTAGACGTAGATATATAGACGTAGATTAGACGTAGATAGCTAGACTTAGAATAGAAGTAGACATATAGATGTAGATTAGACGTAGATATATAGACGTAGATTAGACGTAGATAGCTAGACGTAGATTAGACGTAGATAGCTTGAAGTAGAATAGAGGTAGATTGACAGACGTAGATAAGACGTAGACATATAGATGTGGATTAGACGTAGATATATAGATGTAGATTAGACGTAGATAGCTAGACTTAGAATGGACGTAGATATATAGACGTAGACGTAAATTAGAAGTAGATATGTAGATGCGGTTTAGACGTAGATGGATAGACTAAGATTAGACGTAGATAGACAGACATATATTAGACGTAGATTAGACGTAGATATATAGACTTAGATTAGACGTAGATAGCTAGAGGTAGAATAGACGTAGATTGACAGACGTAGATTAGACATAGATATATAGATGTAGATTAGACGTAGATAGCTAGACGTAGATTAGACGTAGATAGCTAGACGTAGAATAGACGTAGATACATAGACATAGATTAGCCGTAGATATATAGACGTAGATTAGACGTAGATAGCTAGACGAAGAATAGACGTAGATTGACAGATGTAGATTAGACGTAGATATATAGACGTATATTAGACGTAGATTGACAGATGTAGATTAGACGTAGATATATAGACGTAGATTAGAAATAAATAGCTAGGCGTAGAATAGACGTAGATTGAGAGATGTAGATTAGACGTAGATATATAGACATAGATGAGACGTAGATAGCTAGACGTAGAATAGACGTAGATATATAGACGTAGATTAGACGTAGATATATAGACGTAGATTAGACGTAGATAGCTAGACGCAGAATAGACGTAGATTGACAGATGTAGATTAGACGTAGATATATAGACGTAGATTAGACGTAGATAGCTAGAAGTAGAATAGACGTAGATTGACAGACGTAGATTAGACGTAGATATATAGATGTAGATTAGACGTAGATTGCTAAACATAGAATAGACGTAGATTGACAGATGTAGATTAAACGTAGATATATAGAAGTAGATTAGACGTATATAGCTAGATGTAGATTAGACGTAGATATATAGATGTAGATTAGACATAGTTAGCTAGACGTAGAATAGACGTATATTGACAGATGTAGATTAGACGTAGATATATAGACGTAGATTAGACGTAGATATATAGATGTAGATTAGACGTAGATATATAGACGTAGATTAGATGTAGATAGCTAGACGTAGATTAGACGTAGATAACTAGATGTAGATTAGACGTAGATAGCCAGACGTAGAATAGATGTAAATTGACAGACGTGGATTAGACGTAGATATATCGACGTAGATTAGACGTAGATATATCGACGTAGATTAGACGTAGATAGCTAGACGTAGATATAAAGACGTAGATTAGACGTGGATAGCTAGACGTAGAATAGAAGTAGACATATAGATGTAGATTAGACGTAGATATGTAGACGTAGATTAGACGTAGATAGCTAGACGTAGATTAGACGTAGATAGCTTGAAGTAGAATAGAGGTAGATTGACAGACGTAGATAAGACGTAGACATATACAGTGAGTCCAATATGTATTTGATCCCTTGCTGATTTTGCCGGTTTGCCCACTAATAAAGACATGATCAGTCTATAAATTTATTATAATATGTATTCAAACATGGAGAGACAGGATATCAAAAAGAAATTCCAGAAAATAACTTAAAATAATATATTTTAATTTATTTGTATTTCATTTAGGCAAATAAGTATTTGACCCCTCTAGCTAAAGCAGATAAAGTGCTTTGTGGAAAAGCCCTAGTTTTTTACCACTGAGGTCAGATGCTTCTTTTAGTTGATGACAATGTTTGTGCATATAGTAGAAAATAGTTTTGCCCATTTTGTGGCTGTAGCTTGGCAAATGGGAGGTTCAGTTCTTTCCATAGAATTACTATAGGGTTAATATTTGGAGACTGTCTAGGCCACTTCACGACTTTAATATGCTTCTTATTGAGTCACTCCTTCGTTGCTTTGACTGTATGTTGTGTATTATTGTCATGTGGGGAGATCAAAAAATGGCCCACCCTTCAGTGTAGTGGTGGAAGGAAGGACGTTTGCACTCAGGATTGCACATTACATGTCTCCCGCCATCCATTCGTTCACGATGTGAAGTTGTCCTGTGCCTTGGCTAGATAAACACCCTCAAACCATAATGATACCACTTTCATGCATGATGGTGAGGAGGGTGTTCTTGGGATCATAGACAGCAGTACTCTTTCTCAAAACACATTGAATTGTGTTAATGCCAAACAGCTTGATTTTGGTTTCATCTGACTACAGCACCTCCTTATCATATCCTAAACCAGTCTGATGTCCGTTGGCAAACCTCAAGTGGGACTGCACAGGTTCCTTCTGAAGTAGAGGTACCATGTGTGCACTACCGGATTTTAAACCTCTGTGGCATTAAGTGCTACCAGTAGTTTTCTCAGTGATTTTGGTCCCAGTAGCTTTGATATCATTGCCTAGTTCATCCCGTACAGGTCTAGGGTGCTTTCTTTCTGTTCTCATGATTATCAAATCCCTACAAAAGGTCAAATCTTGTATTGAACCCCAGACAGGCTGATGGATAGTCTTTTTGTATTCCACACATTTTGGAAGAAATGCATCAACAGCCGGGTCATTAATACCCAGTCTCTTTCTTGTGCAGTCCATTTAATCTTTGTTCAGGTCTAAAATCTTGTCCCTGATATCATTTGAACGCTCTTTAGTCTTTCCCATGCTGGTCAGGTTGGAGTGTGACTGATTCAGTCATACTATGGACTGATTCTGCTGATTCAGTGTGTCTTTTATGCATGTTAGTATGTACAGGTGTCTTTAATTCAGATGACAAGTTGATCGGAAGTGCCCATCTGGTCTGTGGGCCCGGAACTGTAATCAGTTGGCAGGGGATCAAATACTTATTTTGCTCGATGAAATGGAAATAAATTAATATATATTCTTTTAAGTTAATTTCTGGATTTTCTTTTTGATGTTCTGTCTCTCCATATTAGAATACATGTTATCATAACATTTATTGACTGATCATGTCTTTGTTAGTAGGCAAACCAACAAAATCGGCAAGGGATCAAATACTTGTGGATACATGTGGATTAGACGTAGATATATATATGTGGATTAGACGTAGATAGCTAGACATAGAATAGACGTATATTGACAGATGTAGATTAGACGTAGATATATAGACGTAGATTAGACGTAGATAGCTAGACTTAGAATAGACGTAGATATACAGTATATCACGAAAGTGAATACACCCCTCACAGTTTTGCCGATTTTTGAGTATATCTTTTCATAGGAAAGCATTACAGAAATGTAACTTTGACACAATGATTAGTGACCATTTAACAACATATTTAACCGCTTAAATTTCTTGTTCACTCAGAAAAAAACAAAATACAGCCATTAATGTTTGAACATGTACTCACAAAAGTGAGTACACCCCAGATTAAAATCCGGTAGAGAAGGGGCTATGTTGGCTCGAATCGTCTCGAAATGAAAAGGGATGACAAGGGAGGTCATCAGTGTGCGTTTCAACCTTTCTTTGCATTGAACTTTTAAATTTTGAGTCTGCATCTGGCTTAAATAGATTGGTGTGAGATTTGAATGCAATCCTATGGAGAATATCATGATCTGCTTCAGTAGTCACAGTGCATGTTGACATGTACGTTTCTTTTAGGTGTATTTCCGATTGCCAATGTTGACAGCATTCATGCATCCCCAAACCATGTCAGTCCCACTACCATGCTTGGCTTATGAGAGGATACACCTTTTTTGTAAAACTCACTTGTTTACCACCACACATGCTTGACACCATCTAAAGCAAATTTGTTTATCTTGGTCTCAAGAGAGATGAACAGACCAAGGATATGGATCACTGGAACCATGTCGTGTGATCTGAAGAGACCAAGATAAACAAATTTGCTTTAGATGGTGTCAAGCATGTGTGGTGGTAAACAAGTGAGTTTTACAAAAAAGGTGTATCCTCTCATAAGCCAAGCATGGTAGTGGGACTGACATGGTTTGGGGATGCATGAATGCTGTCAACATTGGCAATCTGAAATACACCTAAAAGAAACATGCATGTCAACATGCACTGTGACTACTGAAGCAGATCATGATATTCTCCATAGGATTGCATTCAAATCTCACACCAATCTATTTAAGCCAGATGCAGACTCAAAATGTAAAAGTTCAATGCAAAGAAAGGTTGAAACGCACACTGATGACCTTCCTTGTCATCCCTTTTCATTTCGTTTCATTTCGAGACGATTCGAGCCAACATAGCCCCTTCTCTACCGGATTTTAATCTGGGGTGTACTCACTTTTGTGAGTACATGTTCAAACATTAATGGCTGTATTTTGTTCTTTTCTGAGTGAACAAGAAATTTAAGCGGTTAAATATGTTGTTAAAAGGTCACTAATCATTGTGTCAAAGTTACATTTCTGTAATGCTTTCCTATGAAAAGATATACTCAAAAATCTGCTAAACTGTGAGGGGTGTATTCACTTTCGTGATATACTGTATAGACGTAGACGTAAATTAGAAGTAGATATGTAGATGCGGTTCAGACGTAGATGGATAGACTAAGATTAGACGTAGATAGACAGACATATATTAGACGTAGATTAGACGTAGATATATAGATGTAGATTAGACGTAGATAGCTAGACGTAGAATAGACGTAGATTGACAGACGTAGATTAGACATAGATATATAGATGTAGATTAGACGTAGATTAGACGTAGATAGCTAGACGTAGAATAGACGTAGGTACATAGACGTAGATTAGCCGTAAATATATAGACGTAGATTAGACGTAGATAGCTAGACGAAGAATAGACGTAGATTGACAGATGTAGATTAGACGTAGATATATAGACGTCGATTAGACGTAGATTGACAGATGTAGATTAGACGTAGATAGCTAGACGTAGAATAGACGTAGATTGACAGAAGAAGATTAGACGTAGATACAGTCCCAGAAAAAGTTTGTACACCCTTTGAAATGTCTTACATTTCTGTCAAAATTGATCATAAAACATGGTCTGATCTTCCGATCTTCTTGGAAATCTCACGAAGGAACAACCAGAGTCTGCTTTAATTAATTCCACCCAAACATTTACATGTTATCATATTTTTATTGGTCATAAGGCCATAACATTCACAGGAGAGAAGGGCATAAGTAAGTACACCCTTGCATTAAGTAGGTTTTAACCCTCAGTTAGTGCAATAACATCAACCAGACTTGTCCTGTAGTTGCAGATCAGATTAACAAAACAATCTGTTTGTATCTTGTCTCCCTCTCCTTTAGGGAACTGCCTCTCGTCAGCAAGGTTTGTTGGATGTCTGGAGTGCATAGCTTTCTTGACTTCATGCCATATAATCTCAATTGTTTTTTGTCAGGGCTTTGACTGGGCTATTTCACAATGTGTATTTCATTATTATGAAGCCATTCTAAAGTCGATTTGCTTCTAAAGTATGGGTTGTTGTCACATTTCAGGACCCATACTCTTGTGTGCTTCAACTGTGTGACAGACTTCCTCACGTTTTTTTTCTGTAAAATATCACAATAAACTTGAGTTCATTGTTCCACTGATAATAGCAAACTGTCAAGGGCCTGAGGCAGCAAGGTAGCCGCATATAATGATGCTCCCGCCACCATACTCAGAAGAGGAGATGTAACCAAGAATAGCTAAAATGGGATTCATTCTGCCATCTAAAATTAATGGGGTTTCTGTCCAAAAAAATATTGCTGCACCTTTGAGGTTTGCGAAAAAGCATGTATATGCTTCATAGAATTACTGCAAAATATTCTGTAGACCAACGTTGAAACCAAAGTTGAATTGTTCAGGGGAACACACAATGTCATGTTTGGAGGAGAACTGGAGAACCACACCTTCACCAAAACATCATCTGCACCTTTGATTATGGTGGCGGGAGCATCATTATATGCGGCTACCTTGCTGCCTCAGGCCCTTTTCAGTTTGCTATTATCAGTGGAACAATGAACTCAGAAGTTTATCGAGATATTTTACAGAAAAAAAGTGAGGTAGTCTGTCACACAGTTGAAGCACACAAGAGGATGGGTGCTGAAATGTGACAACAACCCATACTTTAGAAGCAAATCGACTTTAGAATGGCTTCATAATAATGAAATACACATTCTGGAATAGCCCAGTCAAAGCCCTGACAAAAAAAAGGCATGAAGTCAAGAAAGCTATGCACTCCAGACATCCCACAAACCTTGCTGACGAGAGGCAGTTTTCTAAAGAAGAGGGAGACCAGATACATCCAGATTATTTTGTTAATCTGATCTGCAACTACAGGAAACATCTGGTTGAGGTTATTGCGACTAACTTAGGGTTAACACCTATTGAATGCAAGGGTGTACTTACTTATGCCTTGCTGTCCTGTGAATGTTTGCATCTTATGGCCAATGAAAATATGAAAACTTGTAAATATTTGGGTTGAATTAGTTAAAGCAGACTCTGGTTGTTCCTTCTTGTGATTTCCGGGAAGATCAGACCATGTTTTATGACCAATTTTGACAGAAAGGTAAAACATTTCAAAGGGTGTACAAACTTTTTCCTGGGACTGTATATAGACGTAGATGAGACGTAGATAGCTAGACGTAGAATAGACGTAGATATATAGACGTAGATTAGACGTAGATATATAGACGTAGATTAGACGTAGATAGCTAGACATAGAATAGACGTAGATTGACAGATGTAGATTAGACGTAGATATATAGACGTAGATTAGACGTAGATAGCTAGACGTAGAATAGACGTAGATATATAGACGTTGACGTAAATTAGAAGTAGATATGTAGATGAGGTTTAGACGTAGATGGATAGACTAAGATTAGCTGTAGATAGACAGACATATATTAGACGTAGATTAGACGTAGATGGATAGACATAGATTACACGTAGATATATAGATGTAGATTAGACGTAGATAGCTAGACATAGAATAGACGTAGATAGACAGATGTAGATTAGACAGAGATAGACAGACTTATATTAGACGTATATATATATATATATATATATATATATATATATATATATATATATATATATATATATATATATATATATCCGTTGATTAGACGTAGATCGATAGACGTAGATTAGACATAGATAGATAGATGCAGATAGACAGATTGCTTGACGTAGATATATAGACGTAGATTAGACATAGATGGATAGACATAGATTAGACGTAGATAAAAGTAGATGGATAGGCGTAGATAGACAGACGTAGATTAGACGTAGATAGGTAGATGCAGCTAGACAATGATTGCTAGACGTAGAATAGACGTAGATAGACAGATGTAGATTAGACGTAAATATATAGATATAGATTAGATGTAGATGGATAGACGTATATATATATATGTTGATAAGACATAGAGGGATAGACGTAGATTAGACGTAGATAAGTGTAGATGAATAGATTTAGATTGAGAGACGTAAATTAGAAGTAGATATGTCTATGTGGATTAGACGTAGATGGATAGACTAAAATTAGACGTAAATAAAGGTAGATGGAAAGAAGTAGATATATAGATGTACATTAGATGTATATAGATAGACGTAGATTAGACGTAGATAGATAAACACAGATAGACGTCAATAGCTAGACGTAGATTAGAAGTAGATAGACAGACATATATTAGACGTAGATTTATAGACGTAGATTTATAGACGTAGATTAGACGTAGATGGATAGACGTAGATTAGACGTAGAGATACAGATGTAGATTAGACGTAGTTAGCTAGACGTAGATTAGACGTAGATAGACAGACGTATATTAGACGTATATATATAGACGCTGATTAGACGTAGATGGATAGAAGTAGATTAGATTTAGATATATATATGTAGATTAGAGGAAGATATATAGACCTGGATTGGCCGTAGAGAGATGGACGCAGATATATAGAGGTAGATTAGACCTAGATAGACAGACATAGATGAGACGTAGATATATACACATAGATTAGACGTATATGGATAGACGTAGATTAGACGTAGATATATAGATGTTGATTAGATGTAGATAGCTAGACGTAGATTAGACATAGATAGACGTATATAAGACATATATATATATTATATAGATGTACATTAGATGTAGGTGCATAGAAGTAGATAGATAGACATAGATTAGACATAGATAGATAGATAGATAGATAGACAGATAGATAGATAGATAGATAGATAGATAGATAGATAGATATAGGCATAGGCAGACGTAGATAGATAGACGTAGATAGATCGATGTTGATTAGACGTAGATATATGCAGGCATGCAAACAGGTCAGGGGTGAAAAAGGTGACAAGAGCGTGGCGCGGCGCGGCGCGGCGCAGTGCACGCGCGCAAACGCAGGTGCACACGTGTGTGTTGTGCGCAGTGGATGATCTTGTATAACAGTCTCAGACTAGGGGGGAGAGGATTTAGCTAAAAAAAGCCTTTAAATTGTGAATTTTGAGCATACTGTAGTTATTAGCGACCAAGGGACAGTGAACATGAGAACTGCCAACCTTACTCCATGACTTAGCTGTCATGTCTGATGGGGGGTTGGGTAGATAGCTTGATAAAATAGGTTTTTATCATGATAGAGCAGTGGTTCTCATAGTAAGTTTCCCCAACACCCCATTGACCTCATCAAAACCCTTAGTAGGCCTATTAAAAAAATAAAATAGGCCAAAATGCCCCCAAATGACACTAAGCACCCCTCCTCTCATCAGTCTCGTAACACCCCCTCAACACTTGCCTGGTTGTCATCTCATGCATATTTAATCATCATATTTCAGACAACTTGCAATAGGCTACAAAAAAATCTTTGTCAAAGTTTGAATTAGCTACTGAAGTTTTACTCAAACTACTCAAATTTTAGCCTATTCACCTAGTATCTCTTTTAATGTCTCCCTGTAGAAAAAATGAGTAGGAATAGGAACGCTCCAACTTTGACCTGGAAAAAAGTATGCTTCACTAAATACCGTTCACTTTTTTAAGGTCATTTAGATATAGGCCTACAAAGGAATCGGATTACACAAAAACTTGGAATGATTTGGCCAACTATTGCAATTTGTCCTGTGTCAAACGCTAGACTGACTGGCCCAGCCTTCTCTCTCCCTTCCCTCTGCCCGCAGCATATGCACGATGTTGCATGCCTCGCGTAGTCTACATGCGCTTTTTCACCTGTTTTTTTTTATATCCAGATTTTTTACCCGGTAGCTACTTTAGACTTTTCCCCCCTAGCGCACTCTCCCGCTGAACTCTCCAAGTTGAATTCACTCGCGCAGAAATCAGATGTCCTTTGCATCGACTATAACCGGAGAACAAGTAGGCTGCCCTACAGCGAACGGAAACTGAACTATTCTACTGTTAGCGTAAATGGACATTTCAAATCATTAACCGAAACAACAGAATACCAGGAACACGTGCGTGTAACCAAGCTTTCGGAGCTCTTATGAGAATACATTATTTTTCACGAGGGCAGGGAAGCTCCAGAGTCAAATTATCAGGCAAAACAACTAAACCAACTGTGAGGTGTGGGGTACCTGTTCACTAACCACGAAGACTTCCACGTTTAGAGCTAAATCCAAAGATGGCACATTTCAGGATTTGGGTAGGGGAAAATGGTCGGACACAACTCTCTATATTATAGAACTAAGACATTTGATATAACTACGCAGCCCAGCCGACCAGAAAACACAGGGTTTTGCGCTGTCTTTCCTTTCGAAGTATGAAGACAGGGCGGGACTTAGATTGAGCTCGTTCTTGTTATTGGCTGTGCCGACAAACAGAAATACTGTGATTGGTCAAAAGTCATTGTCGGTGGTGGCATCTCTCCAGCAATTTGCCATTGAGCTGTAGGCCTATGACATTTTCTGCGGTATACATTTTAACTCGCTCGACACCCCCCCCCCCCCCCCAAATATTTTCTCCTAGGATCTGCACGATTCACAGAAATGAATCATTTTTTATTTCAAAACGGCGAATTTCGCCGAAAAGCGGCAAGTTTGCATGCCTGTATATAGATGTGGATTAGACGCAGATAGCTAGACGTACATTAGATGTACATAGACAGACCTATATTAGACATAGATAAATAGACGTAGATTAGATGTAGATGGATAGCTGTGGAATAGACGTAGATAGACAGATGTAGATTAGACGTAGATGGATAGACGTAGATTAGACGTAGATTTTTTCACATCTAATAAATATATAGACGTAGATTACATGCATATAGATAGACGTAGATTAGACGTAGCTAGATAAGCGTATATTAGATTTAGATATTGTAATGGCGCTTTGCCCAAACGCCATGTGAGGCAGTCATGTCCGCAAGCGCAGCCTAATCCACAAGCAAGCCTATCTTGGATCCAAAATTGGTCCTTCAGTCCCTTCCAAGACGCCGGTCTTCGGAAGTTTTAGACTTTGTAATGGCGCTTAACCCAAACGCCAAGTGAGGCAGGTGGCAAGTTGGTCCGACGCACAATCCAAGGTATTAAGCACGCAGGACAGTTGAATAAAATAGATGTTGTTGTTTTATTTCAATCGATCCGGGCTAAGATTCTCGAAACCTTCGTTGCTAACTAAGGTAGCAACTAACGACCCAGGTGCGACAAAACTGTTTCTGGAACACTTCGTTCGGACTTACAAAGTCCCAATGTTTACAAATAATGTAGTTAGTCGTTCGTCCGATGCTGGAGCGAACGACTCAGGTGTTGCTGCAAAATGAAGTAGGGGCTGTTCGTTAGTACTACTGTCGGAATTGGAACGAATAGCATGGTTAGTTAGTTCACCTTAGTTTTCCGAAGCACGTCACTCTTGCTCGTGGTTTGGGGCGGGTTCAGGCAGAGTTCAAGCAACATCGATCGATTACTGCCACCAAGTGCTCACACCTCTGACCCATACTACACCAAATGTCTAGTCATGTTAAGAACAGGGCTGAAAAAAAGCCCACCAACACAATGTTATAATAGGGGAAAACATATTGTCAAAATGTTGTAGGAAATTCTATGTTCCACTTTCATGCTTCTCGAGCTCCGTTCAATCAAAGCTGCGCCAAAAAAAGAACCCTGTTTTATTACCATCGGGATTTGAACCCACACCAAAAGCAGCATCTCGCATGCAGAGTATTTAATCGCTTATCTAACATATCTCCACACATAACAAAACCAATAGCATATTTTGATTTAACTCCAACAAGCATAGGCTACATGGAAATACATGTAGGCCAGGCCTATACGTTGCCATGTCGAAATGCGCTGTTCACTATTTTTTAAGGCGGCACCAGTGTGCGGTGATCCTTCTTGTTTTCCTTGCATTGTAGGCTATGCCTTAGTCCACAAGAACTCCAAACTACATCGTAGGCTACAACAAGTTCAAATATGGACATTATGCAACTGCCCTAGTCTGTGCGTAATGAAATGGCACTCGGAAAGGCGAGTGTGATGACAAGAACTGGACACATCTTCGCGTTACTAGTTGTTATGTCATAGTATTCATATTCTTCTTTTCATTTCAATTCTACTATTGTAATACAAGTCTGTCACAAGCAGCCGGCCAATAGGCTACTGTTAAAGCAAATGTTGTTTCAGCAGTGAGCACACTCCAAATAGCGCCATGGCCCATGGCGCACGAAGTGCAGTGCAGTCAGGGGGATCAGAAAACAACACAGCGCATCGTGTCCTTTCTCTATCTGTGTGAATTGGGCCATCGTTTTGTGTTTTTGTAAAATACAGGTGAAAAGCAATTAGTTACTTGGCTTTAATGTGACTGCGTGCGTGGCTGCGAGGCAAAGACTCTCGGATGCCAGAGCTCCACAAGCGCGCCCAACAGCACGCGTGGATCGGCCACTTTACGCACACACACAGAGGTTGGATAAACAGTTGCGCAGAGGAATAGGCACCTGCGCTTAATGTAGCCCTATCTTACTGAGGGAATCGAAATCTTGTCACACTGAAAATGCCTTCGCACTTACCATTCACCGCCCATTGCTCTTCAGTCATTGATGGTGATGTGTAGACCGACATTTGGTTACTGCATTTAATGGGGTGGATGTTGGGGATATGATTGTGTTAACAGGTCTTTTCCGACGTTGAAGGACTTTGAATGTTTACAGACATTAACGGCCCCTTCCATAAGTCCCTTCCTGCGCGTCTTTATGTACAACGGCAATAATGGCAGTTCCACCAGCTTACGTTGCGAGTAAAGACGCGTGCAGGCTGGAAAATTAAATTAACATTCTGATGTTTTATTAATTCTCGAGCGTAATTTCCGTTATCATTTCAAGCAGCATTTAACTGCACTCTGCCTGGCCATGACCTGTTGAAAGTGTTGCGTTGCCCATGAGCGTGAGAATGACTTCGTTTGCCGTTCTGGAAAAAAGATGTGATGGGTGGTTATTATATAGCCTAGGCTATATTCACCGGGGATTGAACTCTCGCCTCCGATAAGGAAACGGCAAACATGTATGGAATTCCGACATTCTAACCACTCACCCACCAACCGTGCTTCCAAATTAGTGGTAGGCTATAGCGTACAATATTAAACATTAAATGCAAAACCTAAGTAAAAAATAACACATGGTGGATTGTAATGTCGCATTTGGTAACTGCAGTTGAAGAGGGGTGAAGTCGGGGACATGATTGTGTTGACAAAGATTTGTGGACTTTGATAGATGTAATTACTAGCCTACTGAATTTGACAGGCACTGTGTGGTACAGCGTCACTGCTTTGCGATAAATGCACCCGAGCTGCGGCGAGACACTCCGAGCATTTCCGAAAACTTCATTGTGCGTCTGAACTTACTTGGTTGGAATTTCATCGGACTTACTTCGTACCTACATCGGACCTAGTTGGTCAGAGGGTTTCGAGAAATCATAGTTGTTGGTTAGTTGTTGTGTCGGACTTCGTTCGGACTTACTTGGTCCGAAGGCTAATTTTGGTCGGATTCGAGAAATCCACCCCCGGTTGACTTATCTCATCAAAACACTGTTCAAAGTACAAGATATACAGTGATTTGTCTGAAGTATTTTGTGATCTAAAACTGTTCCTCCTTACCATCCTACCTGTTGAACACACATTGAATGGCCTAATTAAAGTGCCAGCGGCACGTCCAACGGGGTGTGTCCTGTCACATGACAGATAGTAAGGTAATTAGGAACAGCTGTACTAGATCAAAAGAAATAAGGCATGTATGCCATGTCTTAACCTAAACTTAACACTTTGTTAACCAAAATCAGCATTTCAAAACAATTACAATCATAGGCATCATTTCACCTTCCACTAATTAAACAAAAACCCAAAATGGCTCCAACAGATATATAGACGTAGATTAGAAGTAGAGGGATAGACGTAGATAGCTAGACGTAGATTAGACGTAGATAGACAAACGTATATTAGAAGTCGATATGTAGACGGATGTAGATTAGACGTAGATATATAGACGTAGATATATAGACGTAGATTAGACGTAGATAGCTAGACATAGAATAGACGTAGATTGACAGATGTAGATTAGACGTAGATATATAGACGTAGATTAGACGTAGATAGCTAGACGTAGCAATTATTAAAATCACCCAGGAAAAACTTGGGGGTATCAGGGGAAAGGGAGTCTAGTTTCTGGGAAAGGTTCAAAATTACTTCTGATGCCTTAGCAACATTTGCTTGCAGATGGATGTACATCACTGTGAAAAATAGCTGTGGGAAGTCGCCTGGCAGGTAGAAAGGACGCATTGACACGCAGAGCAGTTCGATGTTTGGGGTACAGAGGCTCTCCCGCACCACCACTGACCCCCTCCAGCACCAATCATCTCGAATGAGGAAGCCCACTCCTCCACCGCGGGACTTCCCTGTGATGCCTGGATCACAGTCAGCTCTGTAGAAGGTGTAGCCGGTCGGTTCGACCTCACTGGAAGCGATGTTGTTGTCCAAACAGGTCTCCGTAATCCCCAGAATGCAGGCATCCCTGTACTCGTGCATATACCGTGCGTTGGCTGCGGGTTCATCTGCCTTTCCTCTTAGTGACTGGGCGTGATGAACAAACAGGTAGGCAAAGGGAGGTACGATTTAATTCGTTTCAGTCTTTGTCTGATTCCTTTTCTTTCCGTGTTTCAGTTTGGTGCTGTTTGGGGTGCTGATTTACCCAATCAAGCAAGAAATTTACTTTGGAGCGTTCGGGGTTGCACTGTAGGAGAAAGTCTTTAGTGTACTTAATACTTAATAGCAATGTGACTGGACAGTATTGAGCACTAGGCTACCTATTAAGCAAGCAGAAGAGCAGGGGGGGAAAGGTGAAGTGCATGGTGTTATGACAGAAAATAAAAGCACTAAAATACCATCGGCAAATGGTTAATAAAATAAAAATGTAGTGCCTGCAGCTGGAGGTGCGTTATCAATAGGTCTACTAACTTAAAAAAAAGGTCAGTTTGCTCAGCCACGGTTGGGAATGTAGGCCTATATCAGGTTAATTTGAGAATATCCGCTAGGGGTGCGCGGTATGGACGGTATACTATCGTGCAAGGTATTTTTCCCCCCAAGGTATGGATTTTGTCCATACCGCTCTACCGCCATAGCGCATTGCATCCTGCAGATGGCAGTATAGACAGCGTTTTGAACATCCACCGACTGTCTCTCGTAGTAGGCCTAGCAAAAGAATATGTGGTTGTAGAACGGAAGCACAATTTCATTTAAGCTTTAAGTGTAAAATGTATGTGATTTCGATTCTGGTCTCCACAATTTAATGTGAAGTGGTGTGGAAAGCAAGTTAGCAAGCTAACAGCCCAAGTCATGCTGGTGTCTGACAACAGAAATGTGCTAAATCTATGTGCTACTGGTTGCTTTACATTTGCGCCAGCCTTACTGTATGTTACTGTGTCCAGGTGAGATAATATCATTCACGATATCTGGCTGGGTGTTAGTAACTTAGATGACTGTTCACTGTTTAAAATGTGATTTAGCGATTTCGCTAACGTTAGCATGCTAACCGCTGCTGCAGTGATAGCTGCCATTTAAATGCATTAGTTCTACAATGCATTGCTAGCTGCCTCATGTGGAAGTTCGTTTTTTTTTTAACTTTAACAATAACAGCTGAACCATTAGGCTTGGCATAATCACAGATGCAAGCACACATTTCCAAATTACCCCCAGCAACTCCAGAAATAGAAAAAAAGGTCAAATGAACGATTTATTGGATAAAATCCATGTTCAGTTTGACACCCCTCCCTTCCCTAGTTTAACCCCCTCTGACAGTGTTGTAGCCTGCATTGCATTGCATTGCATTGCAAAATGCATTTTACATAGTTTTTGTTTGTTTTCAAAAGATTTGAATAGCAAGAATTCACACACATTCCAAAAAATGCAAATGCAAAAGTTAAAAAAAGGTGTTTTGTACATTTTGCGACGGAATGCTTAAATTTTACACAAATGTAAAATACCGTGATATATACCGTGATATATACCGTGGCTAAAATTATACCGAGGTATACATTTTAGGCCATATGCTAGGGTGACCAGACGTCCCGGTTTGACCGGGACAGTCCCGGTTTGGAGTTGTGTGTCCCAGGTCCCGAGCAAACCCTCTCGGGACACAAATATGTCCCGGTTTTGGCCACCCGCTACATTGCGCCATGTCTATCAGGGTAAATATATGGAAAAGATTACATGTTTACCTGCCACAGTTAATGGCAGCCAGCGCTTGTATAGAAAGTCTGAAGGAGTCAGTTGCGATTTGTCATTCCTCCCTCTAAAATTGATCAGAATGCAGGAAATTGCATCTAAAAAATACAAATTTTCCTGGGGGAGGACCCCCAGACCCGCCCGCCAAATATTGTCCTTCAGTCACGCACGAAGTGTCCCGGTTTCAGACTACAAAAATCTGGTCACCCTACATACCGCCCACCCCTAATATCCGCGCTCACAAATATTGCAATAGGAATGTGGTTGGGCATGTCATTTCTATTCGACTCTAAATATTTTCGTTTCCTCCTATTGCTCCTCATATTCGACAATTAAGGGCCGTACACACAGTCTTCATAATGGCCATGATGCGTTTAACATTGAAGTCAATGGCAAAAACAGTGCATGGGAGTTATGGAAGCCCAGATATCCTTGATGCTTTGCTGTCAGCTGTTCTTGTTTGTTGACCTGGTGCCCCACACTTCCCTCTTCAATATACCAGAAGATTTCCATGCCACGTTTTGGTGTTAACTCACCAGTTTAATTCTAACTCAACAGAAATTAAACCCCATTCATTTTCAATGGGGTTTCATTTCTGGTTATTTAGAATTAAACTGGTGAGTTAGCGCCAAAACGTGGCATGGAAATCTACAGGGTATATTGAAGAGTGAAGTGTGGGGTACCAGGTCAATAAACAAGAACAGCTGACAGCAAAGCATCAAGGATATCTGGGCTTCCATAACTCCCATGCACTGTTTTTGCCATTGACTTCAATGTTAAACGCATCATGGCCATTATTAAGACAGAGAATGTCCTAACCAAGTATTGACCATTGCATGTTATGTAGAGGGTACCAAATTTCAACTGATTTAATGTGACCTGAATTTTGGTGAAGAAAAATGTGATTTTATAACAATATTCTAATAATGCGAATTCCCCAATTCATGGGTTTTTTGAGCTGGAAGGCCAACGTATATAAAAAGAAAAAAAATAATGATTGGAATAGTTAAAAAACTGGGCCATGAATCTACAATCCATGACAGTTTAACATTATTGATGGAATTACGGAAATAAAAAGGCCTGGAGCTGTAGGCTACAGTATGTAGGCCTAGAGTAGAGACCAATTTGACTTTGTAATAATTCAGTTCCATTTTTATTTTAAATAGTTTAATAATTGTATGCTGAAATAGTAAATAATAATAGCCTACTGAAGTTATATTGCCAACATTTCTACTCTGAAATTTCCTATTTGAAAGATGGACTGCATAGGCTACTGTTGGCTATTACATAGGCTACATAAAGTCTTTGTTTCATTAGAAAATATGTGCTGATTTAAAAATTAATTTTATTATCATTATTATTATTCATTTTTCAAAAGTACCGAAAAAAGGACCGTTTAGGCACCGGCACCGTTTTAAAAGTATCGATTTGGCACCGGTATCGAATGAAACCCTTTCGATACCCAACCCTAGTGTTTACGGCCCTTTAGGCCTAGGTTGCCTTTTTGGGCGCGGTTTGTGGGCCAAGCGAAATCTCCGACTCTCAAAATGACGTTGAAAATTAAACAACACTAACTTATAAAGATATGTCATTTCAATTGAATGTTTAAATTACTGTTGTACATTTTAAAACATTTTGTTGATATTGTAACGGTGCAACCGAGTGTAGTTTTAAGTTATGAGATGGGCGCCAGGCAGCAATAAGACTGCCGTCAGTTTAGCCTTTGTTACCTTTCCAAAAATGGATAAAAAACAGTGACCAACACATTAGAAATAACTCAGATCAATACAACGAATATCTTTTCTTATTTTTTAGTAGTGCACTTTTGCTAACCCTTGTTTGCAGATTTGCACGCTTGGTCTCAATTTGGAACAGCGCACAGGTCTGGCTTTAGCGATTTAGAAATGGTGCACACGGCGCACACACTTCTTTCTTCTCTCTTGCTTTCTCGGCTTTTTGCTCCCTGACAGTCTCATCCGCCATTGAAATTAACACCATTTTATAGGCTAAGCATGTAGTGCACACAGGGTAACGCTGCGCTCTCACTCCGGAGGAGGCAGAGGCAGTCCATTACAATATAGGCCCTAGTATATATATAGGTATATAACATGGTTGGCACACACAATTAATAAAATAGGCTATAAAAATAATAATTAAAATAATTAAAATAATAATACATGCACTTTCTCCATGGTTCAATTTTAGTTTTGTGGCCATTGCATTGTTGTGGTAGGCACACACTTTTAAATAAATAATAATAAAATAGGCAGACTGAACTAAACACAAAGCCTAGTGTAGGTACTATTACACCTAAAGTTTAATTCATTTCCCCTCATTTTACAAATGCCCGCCATTTTGTAAAATACATTACAGACATCATTTTCTACTGTACCTGGTTCGAATTACATACGTGGCTCAGCCCCGCCCCCTACCTATAAAGCCCAGGTCAAGACGTGCCGGGACACATCTCCTTGGAGACGTCTATTTTAGAAATTATTGAAACTGTAAATTATCTTGGCCAGGTTAACACTACGGTCGATATATTTCTTCCTTCAACCGGTTTTCGTTTGTATTGCATTCGGTTGCAATATTTCGAGTGACTTTTGCGAACACTGCTAGGAGAGCAGTGAGTCAGGACACACGAGGAACTCACGCGCTATAGGATAACTTTTGTACGGACAATTGTTAATCTTTTACTAGTACCGAAATCAAAGGAACCTCGCCTGGAGTCTACGGAGATTCGGCTGAGCCTGATGGTCTGTCCCCAACAGAGTGGACAACCCGGTACAGTTGCGAGCGCGTGGAAAGGATCCACGTGCACGACCCTTTCTCACTTGGCCCCGCAGGCACGGCAAGGATCATCGGAGTACACAACGAAATACCCCTTTCCTTTCCCGGTTCAACGACGTAAGACTCTTTGGACACATTGCAGCCTCGCGCCAGGAAACGCGCTTGGACCGCTCGGCCACACACGACCCGTGCTCTTGGAGAACAAAGGAACTCACGCGCGAGAGGAAGCACGCATCCATCTCGCCCGGAGAGATCAAAGAATTCTCTCCCTTCCTACCAAGGATAACGCAGTAAGCACTGAATTGGGCATAGATATGCAGTTAGAACTGTTACATAGCTTTGAGGAGTTGTGTTTAAATATCCACACTTGTAGTTTATTTTGAGTTATTTTGTTCTATCTGTTCTTTCTTTTCTTTCTCTCTTTCTCCCCTCTCATCACCACAAATAGCCACACGCTATTCTTAGTTTACAGTAGTTGCAGTATTGCCATACTTGCACCCACATGTAAATTATCCACTCACAGAGATACACGTACCAGTGTTTTTAACCCATAGTTATCGAGTCGAGGACGTAAGCTATTGTTGGAAAGAGCGCCAAGCGCCCCTTTCCCCTCCCCCACGTATACTGTAACCTTTACACAAAGATTCTGATTTTGAAAGAGTAAACACAGATGATTGCTAATATAATAAATGTCTTTAGGCAGTCACTAGCAAGGAGTGAAAAAAAGTTTTGTGTAATCATTCATATTCTATGAGAAATTGTTACAAAAGCATATATTCTGCCAGGGTATGTAAACATATGAGCACCACGATAGATAGATAGATAGATAGATAGATAGATAGATAGATAGATAGATAGATAGATAGATAGATAGATAGATAGATAGATAGGTAGGTAGGTAGGTAGGTAGGTAGGTAGGTAGGTAGGTAGGTAGGTAGGTAGGTAGGTAGGTAGGTGGATGGATGGATGGATGGATGGATGGATGGATGGATGGATAGATAGACAGACAGCTCATAGGTACTTTATTTTAGAAACACTATGCAGAAAGTTTACTGTGTTTCTCTTTGTCAATTGACAAATTTTAGATCTGTATGGCTCTCATGACAAATGATTTGTCAAACTAACATAAACCCACACAAGAAACTCATGACACTCATTAGGTAAGTAATAAAACCACTTTCAAGCCCCAAAATAACGAGTCCAGATACTTACATTTATTTGGAAAGTGTGTCCATGTGGACTAGCATTACACACTATTTTCAGTAGGTATATGGTAGTCATAATACAACATGAGTTTGGGCCAAGCACTGTTAGACTGACAGCAAGTGATGATATAAAACAACAAATCTGACATTGTGGTCAGTTACGGTGTGAAAACAAATTCTCAGTATTAGAACAAAAAAGTACAGTATGACAATTAGATTTTTAATTCCCATTGGTCAATAAGTAATGCAGTAACAATAAAAAACATTTACATTTAAAAATAAATCAATGAGTCATTAAGACAGTTCAATCATGTGCGGCAAGGTCAAATAAATTCAGGCTTTAAAAAAAGTTTAACCATGTCAGATGTCAACTTTCGTATTTAGAGAAAGGCAGCACCTCCTCCCTCATGTAGGTTGTCAGGTCAAGTGAAGAGTCTTCCAGAGGCAGATTCAGAAACTTTTCCACCATTGCATGATATCTTCAAGGAAATGACAAAAAAACAGTTGATTAGTTTTCAATGGAACCTGTAGTTACTGTACCTGTAGTTAATGATTTGCACCTTTTCAAGGCCATCCACCTTAGGCATAAGTATTTTAAAATCGATACAGAATTTAACAAGGTGCCAGTCTAAAGCTGGGCTTACACTGTCCGACTTTTGCCCCGATTTGGCACTCGCACAACTTCTTGGGAGTCGGGCCTATTTCTTGCTCAATCGCAGGTCAATCGTGGGTCTCGCATTGTGCAGTGTACATATTAGCTCTTATTTATACTTACCTGGACCTGAACACACTCCATCTTGCCTACCCACCTGTGTAGTGATTTGGCACTGTGAACCCCTCCCTCCGACGCGCATTGGTGGCGCGAGTCACGGATCTAATTAATTGGTACACTCACAGGGGCCTGGCAGACAGAGCGTGGGTCAGGATATAGTTTTCGACCGCATAGACTACGTTATCAAAGTTTTACTGCTTATTTCTTTGTTCATTTGATGAAATGGAAAGTCAACCAGATTGTAGACAATAAATGGAAACAACATCTCAAGTTTATGTCACTCTCCGTGTGTGCTTACTCAGGAATGCACGTCTGAAACGCCATACTCTGTCTCACGTGGCCAAGGAAAAGTTTGGTTAGAAAATTGGCCCTTACAAGTGGCTTATTGCTTATCTAACACTGTTACACTCATTCATTTATATTATTTCTATCATCTTTCTTTATATTAATATTTAACCATCCGGGCGTCAGGCGCGCCAGGCGTCATCTTAGAATTCAGCATAGTGACATAGCACAAATAAGACATAGCGAAGGCCGAAGTAGTTTTATTATTGACATTTATTTTTGTATTATTTTAGTAGTATTATTGACATTTATTTGGATATCACCATTAATGGTGCAGTTGTTTAGGAAAGGTTCAAGGAACCGTTTAGCTGGGACCGGGCCGGTCGAGTCGGGACAATGTGGGCGTTTACGCACACTGCTGCCAGCCGCAAGTATGTTGCTCCACTCTCTTCTCTCTGTATAATTTGGATGCCAGTATGACTGAAGGGATGATTCGTTTCTGTGGCCCGTCACCGACATAATTTCCCTCGCCTCCAGACCAGCATTAGATCATTTTTGAACGGTCGTGCTGCGCAAACTGTGGTTGGTGTAGATGGTGGTTCCAGCGGCTTTGCAGATGCGTGGGAGCATCCGTGCAAGATAATTCACCCCCATGGGCTCTCTCGTATACCTACACACAGGGACACAAACGCAAAACAAAACATATTGTCACTTTATGTTTGTAACGTGTCAATGCAAAGTTTAGAGTAGAAGAAAGTTATAAGAAAGTTTGGAGTGCTTACCAAACATCGCTGACTTTGTAATCTCCCCGCTTTGGGTGGAGGTAGAAGGCTGGTGGATCGGATGGCAGTAGGGACAGGTATTTCTCCAAAGAGACAACAGGTCACTGGGCATCCCCAGGCTGCTCGTACATGAAACCCCTTAACCTCTTCTTATTTCATTCTGCGTGGTCCTTATGGTTCTTGGTGCTTTCGTTGAAAGTCAGGATGGCATGCTTAGGCCCATTGTCGTCCACGCATATTTTGAACGACTCCGGTTTCAGTGCCCTCTTTTACTGAGAAGAGAAGCCTTCTGGATCCACACACTTAACACAGTGGAACCCCATGGACTTAAGGAAATTTGTCTCATGTTTTCTTTGAGAATGTTTCATTTTTTAACTGTGTCCACTTGGATGTTTAGAATTCTGTGGCCATAATGGTTATTTTCACTTTTATTTATTTTCACCTGTAGTTTATTTTTTATTGACAAATGAAAATTGTTAGATCTACCATGAGTGCCCTTATTGGTTAACTACTACATACACCCACCCCCTTTGAAGAACCAATGCCTATGCAGTAGAAAGGGAAGATGTCTCTATTTTGACTGGGGTATCACCAGTATGGTTTGACTCTGAGGAAGGCGCAGGTGCGCCAAAATAAAAATAAAAAAACCCTCTAAAAAAAGTTGCTGAGTGCTCCAGTCATCAATGGGTCTAGTCACTCTAAACTAGCCCAGCTTGTCTTGATACTGCTGTCCTCGACTGTGAGCTCCACCAAGGCTGAAGCGCAGACATCCCCTCTTCGCTATGGGCGGCATGTAATACATGCTGCGTCATTCTTATGAAATGGAATGATGAGTCTTACAAGCTCTATAGAACCCGCGATATGTGGGTTGATGTGTAATTGATTCCTTACTTGTCATTTTGCTGGTCACTGGCCGAATGACCTACTCGTTTGATGGTCTTGCCAGCTCTGTAGAGTTCTGATACCTGGGTTAGATGAAAAATATTAAGGTAAGATATTAAGGTCACACACAGTATGGTTGATGAAATCTTTTTCTCTCTTTCTCTCTCCTCCTGCACCATGTAAAAAAGTAGTACAGTTGGCCTCTTGGGATGTCAAATAACTTTTTAAAGTTCCCATTCGACAAACGTTTTCTGGTGAGCATTTATGCACTGTATGACTCAAGTTGTGTTCACATGCAAAAACGCAGCGAAACTGGTCGTCTTAAAATTGCTACACATACAGTGCCTTGAGAAAGTTTGGGCACCCTTTGGGAAAATCATTACATCGGTTTATTTCTCTTGAGCTTTAAAAGTAGCAACTTAATTTTAACATATGTTAAACTGTAGGGAAAGATAACATTTCAGCAGTGGAATAATTTTAATAGGTGTAACAGAAACACTGTTATATGGATTCAAACAAAAATTGGCATGTGCATAAATATGGGCACCCTACAGAGGTTATTCCATTAATATGAAGTAGAGCTCACCTTTGCAGCACAAACTGGTTTTAATGACTTGAGACTCTCTTCTTAAAAATCCCTTTTTCACTAAGACACAAGTGATTGGTCATTAAAATGTTATTTATCATACATAATAGCAGACTAGGCTTGTCCTAAGTTCTGTCTTGAAGAGTGTCAATATAAAGTGGGCTCTGAACAACTCTTTGCAGCCTTCAAACAAAGATAATTCATTACTATGAATAACGAGAAAGGTACACAAAGTAATCTGGAAGTCTTGGACCATGTTTCTCCACAGCCAGAAATGGAAATCCATTTGAGTGGAAAGCA
>NC_085861.1:57070849-57110849 GCF_034702125.1 Engraulis encrasicolus | reverse complement strand
TCCTCCCACTCGGGGAAAAAGCCTGCAAGTTTTGTTCCGATCCGTGCGCTTTAGAGAGAGGGGAGGATGGAGGGAAACCAATCCGGGGGCCTGGAGAACTGGGAGATATTGTCCTACCCTGTGGGGAATTATTCAGTCTTCCGAGACATGGGCGAGCTCCTTCTCTCTCTCTCTCTCTCTCTCTCTCTCTCTCTCTCTCTCTCTCTCTCTCTCTCTCTCTCTCTCTCTCTCTCTCTCTCTCACGACACACACACGACACACACACACACACACACACACACACACACACACACACACACACACACACACACACACACACACACACACACACACACACACACACACACACACACACACACGGAGAGAGAGAGAGAGAGAGAGAGAGAGA
Organism: Engraulis encrasicolus; assembly: GCF_034702125.1. Lineage (NCBI taxonomy): Eukaryota > Metazoa > Chordata > Actinopteri > Clupeiformes > Engraulidae > Engraulis > Engraulis encrasicolus. The sequence continues at coordinate 57,110,461 of NC_085861.1, read as the reverse complement.
AATGCACACACTCACACACCCTGCTCATTTCTCCCCCTTTCTCTTCTGATTATGCGTCTCTTTCATCCTGCCAGCTTGTCAAGGCGCCACCCCAGAGATTGAAAAGAGAGCCGCTGCAGATAAAGAGCAATCTCCTCTCCGGGGCCTCCACGCTGCCTTGCCTGACTGCCTTCCGTCCGTCGCTGCCACACAGATGGTGACACACAACCCAATACACCAGCCCACCCTCTCTCGCTCTCTCTCTCCCACCACCACCACCACCATCCCCTTCCAGTGCTCAGGGAGATCAGGGCTAGAGGCCCCATCCTCTACAACACAACACTGCTCAACACAACACTGACTCCCAGTTACATGAAGATGTGTGCATGTGATTTCTCTTCACTTTTTTCATTCCAGAGCCCTGGAGGACAGACAGAGCCCCCGAAATGCACTGATGAGTGAAAATCCAGCCCGTAGGGGGGAGGGAGCCGTCGCGACATTAGGAATCTGCAGCCGGATTGGAAATCGGACTGTGGAGGTTGTTAGATATGTCTTTGGTCAGCTAGTTTCACCGAGAGAGTGGTGGAGGGACGGTGTGTTTAGTGTTTAAATAAATGCCTACCCCCTGCTTGTATAGCCAGGCACAACAACAAACAACCAATCCAACATTTTCTTGTCCCATCCCATCCCTGATTCACTCGGGAGTAGATTATAAAGTGATTCTGCAGGTGCCCTGCACTTTAATTGAAGTGTGTGATGGGCCTAAACCCGCCAGACTTCGATCCTTGCTATCAGTAGCTCTCCCAGACTGACAGGAGTTGAGGGAATCAGAGTTAAGGAGGGGGGAGGGAGGGCGGGAGAGAGGGAAGGGTAAAGCCAAGGGCGGTTTGCAGGTAACGCATACAAAAGAGGAGAGAAGCCGCGAAAGCATAATTATTTAGCTATTTATATTGTCCTATTTCCCATTCTTTGTCCGCCCCCCACCCCCGTCTGATTGAGATATCTATTTTCTTTCACCTTGTAACATTTACAGGTGGAGAGAGTGTTTTACCCTCTATAATTTGTCCCTGGCAGGAGTATTATTCTCCTTCTTGTTGGTCTGGAGGTGGAAGTAATCACACTGCCTACATGTACTTTCAGTCTGGACTTCTTCTCATTGAAATATGAACTGGTTTTCAAAGTCACTCTCTGTCACCATGCCACTGTCAGGTACTGCTTAGTATTATTCTGCAATCATTTTACACAAATGAAAATAACTCCTGTTGTCATGTGACTGTGCATGAGTAATTTTGCATAAGTGTGTAACAGGAGCGTTGATGCACACGGCACCTCAGAAGTGGGTAGGATGTTGGGTGAGGATGACAAGCCTCTATTCCGGTGAAATAGCTCATCACTCGTCACGCACAGTCATTTTCACGGCGTAATTTTGCAGTCAGAGCCGGCGGGACAGTAGATAAAGAGGCACAGCTGACAATCAAATGAATAACAGGTGTTGAAATGAGATCTTCATAAACTAATTGATGTACGACTGACTCCATTCCCTCTCCCGGTTACAAGGCCTACTGTGGGATGCCTTCATGGGGTGGAAGATGGGGTGAGGGAGGGGAGAGCAATATAACACCTTCCCTATTGTAATCAGATCTTATTTGTTACCCCTCAGGTGAAACACCACGTATGATGCCTGTAACTCAAGTCATAACTCACACACAGACATAATCCTCCTCGCCTCACCCCGAAGCTTTGCATAATCAACAGAAATCACCCAGTACCCACCGCTGGGGGTCCTGCTGCAGGCGGGGTGGGGAGGGCGACTTGTACGCCTGTTTCTCCAGTCCCATTAATATGGGTGACGCCTTTCTGACTGTGCGGCGTTCCACTAATGCGCCGCTGTGACTGGAATTCTGATAATTAGCTCAAGCGTGAGTGATCAAGGCAAGGCCTCCCATGTCTCTCTCTTTCTCTCTCTCTCTCTCTCTCTCTCTCTCTCTCTCTCTCTCTCTCTCTCTCTCTCTCTCTCTCCCACTGCCATTGTTGCAGATCGTTCGTTGCAAGGTGACTCCATGGAGATTCTCTCTGTGTCCCCTTCGATAGAGATGTCGTCTCCAGTAACGGACCTGCTACACGCTGGTCAGGAGAGTTTAGGGAGAGAGAGAGCTGCAACTGATACCGATCAGCTCATTTCACATATCGCAGGCGTCCGCCGGAACTTTCTTTCCAGTGGTGGCGCGTGCCCGGTAAAGGTGAACCAGCATCAATCAGACGCTGGCAACAGTGATGTCAGGGGTAGATTATCCACAACGTTGTCCCGTTGAAAACTGGGGACGTGACAAAATTAAAATCGCCAGGCTTCTTTGATGGATTAAGGTGGTTTTCCCCATGCAAGCCCCAACATTTAGATGCATCAGGAGGCAACGCTGAAGGTTGTGTGTGTGTGTGTGTGTGTGTGTGTGTGTGTGCGTGCGTGTGTGCGCGCGTGCGTGCGTGTGTGCGCGTGTGCTTGTGTGTGTGCGTGCGTGCGCGTGTGCGCGCGTTGGTGTGTGTGCGCACGCTTGTGTGTGCGACTGTGCTTGTATGTGTGCTTGTGTGTGTGTGTGTGTGTGTGTGTGTGTGTGTGTGTGTGTGTGTGTGTGTGTGTGTGTGTGTGTGTATGTGTGTGTGTGTGTGTGTGTGTGTGTGTGTGTGTGTGTGTGTGTGTGTGTGTGTGTGTGTGTGTGTGTGTGTGTGTGTGTGTGTGTGGTGGGGACACTGCAGACGGTCCCAAGTCTCTACACTGTTGGTACCCAGTTCATGTTGCAGAGGACATTAAGAGTAGACCAACCAACATTATGACTGTTACATTTGACACCCTCTGGTGTTGAATTAACCCTTCAAAAAAACCCTCTGTTGAGTAGACCACTTAGCCTGAGCACTCACAGCCCCCTGGCTCAGAGACCACCTGTCACTTCATATTTTCCACCTGTGGTGGGACAAAACATTACACTCCACCGTTGGAAGGCAAAGGCAAATTAACCTAAGTGGCGAAAAAAAAAGAACTCAAGCTTGAAAAGCATTAAAGTGCAGTGCATTTTCACTGAAGGAATAAATAACATCTCTTCATGGCATATGGAGGAGAGGGCTGGCAAATGGAAAACAACAAGGAGCTGTTGATTCCTGTCAAAATGACAGTCTTGCTCTTCAGAATGGCTCTGAACATAATGAGCTTGGAAGAGCTGAAATGTGGCTCTGCAGACTGGCATCATGTGAAGGCGTATGTATCTCACGCCAGTGCATTCCACGCTGAGATGTGACGCCTTTGCAAGTTAAGTTGTGGTCCTCAGTGCCACGTAAAAGCACTTTTGTCACGTGATGAGGTTTGCACAGTTTTCCCGCCGTATCTGCAAATTGTGTTCCCACTGCGAATTTCTATTGCTAAATGCGAAAATGCTCTCCTGTGCACTGATCACAGCCATGCCACCCACAGCCTGTCTGTAAAGCAATGTTTCAGCTGTTTTACTTTTGCCAAAAACAGCGAAACAAGCAAGGGGAATGGGGAAATGATGCCCTGACCAAAACCATGCCTAAACCTAACCAGTCTCACCTGTCTCTGTGACTTGTGGACTATGTGTCAACATACAAAGGCACAAACATGATAGATGGTTTCAATGGGTGTGTTATCTTACTTACTTTTATGATGCCATGTTGCTCTGTGTACGTGTGCGGGTGTGTGTACGTGTGCCTGGGTGCGGTGGTGAATCCTGCTGCTCGATACACTCTGTCTGGACTCAAGGACCTGAAAGCAAGAGGAGGTGTTCCTTTTTTACGCTTATCTCTCTTCCACAACCTTCCATCTATTTTGCCTCTCTCGTCTTCCCCTCCATGCCATCCCTTTACCTCTCCTCGTATTTTTTCATCTCCCTTGCTCTGTTCATCACTTCTCTCCTCTGTCTTCACCTCTCTGTCACACGGCTTTGAAATGGTGCCCATCTAACCTGAGGGTCTGGAGGGCTAGTCACGGTCCGCAGCCCCCCTTCCTGTCCTGTAAATTACCCTCACACCCCCCCAAAAAAATAAATTACAACCTGGAGCTTGTTGGCACCGGCCCGTAAATACCTATATGGAAATGCATTTATTCAGGGGGAAATATTGCTTCGGTTTGAAGTCCTCGCTCATTTTCATAAACAATAAGTCTGTCGCAAAGAAAGAAAATGAAAAGGGAGAGGAACTCAGCAAAGAAGGAGCGTATTCATTTTTTTTACTACTTTTTGATCCTGTTTTGATTTGTATGCATTCAGCCTGGCTCAGTAGATCCTAGCTGGCTGTGCTTTCCTTAAACCCCACCACTTCAGCAACAACAACAACAAAACAGACACAGAAGGGGATGCATGCTTTACATTGTCACTGCTGTAAACAGGCAACACATCACAGCACAACCAGCAGTGAATTTCTCTCCCTCCCTCTCTCTCTCTCTCTCTCTCTCTCTCTCTCTCTCTCTCTCTCTCTCTGTCTCTCTCTCGCTGTAGGGGGACAGAGCCGCAAAACATGAGCTGTCATTTCCCCGACCCCCGTGGGACGCGAGGCAAGACTTAGGGCAGTGACTGCCGTGTCGACTTTGTGACAGTGAGAGTGACCAGGGAGAGAAGCCGGCCTGACACTTTGCGAGATGGATTAGAATTTCATATCTGCTTTTGAAAAACTGGAGGCTCCACTAACAGAGACAGAGAGCGGCTCTTGAGTGGGCCTCCACTGGGACACAGCCTGCTCTCTCTCCCTCTCTTGCTCTTGCTCTCTCTCTCTCTCTCTCACACACACTCTCTCACTCCCTCTCTTGCTCTTGCTCTCTCTCTCTCTCACACACACTCTCTCACTCCCTCTCTTGCTCTTGCTCTCTCTCTCTCTCTCTCTCTCTCTCTCTCTCTCTCTCTTGCTCTCTCTCTCTCTCTCTCTCTCTCTCTCTCTCTCTCTCTCTCTCTCTCCCTCCCTCCCTCTCTTGCTCTCTCTCTCTAAGATACATTTTTTCAGCACCATTTGAATATGAAGCCATGAAATTGTATTCCCCCATACAGCGGTTTTAATTCACATTTTGTGCAAAATAGCCTTTAAGTTCTACAGTAAGTTTTAAGCATAGTGTGTACAACAATAATACTAATGCCTCAGCAGTCAGGGTCAGTAAGCACTTTGTTAGGTAGTGTGGTGCAGCAGTACCTCTTGCTGGAGGTGTGATGGCCAGAGAGCGAGAGAGAGAGAGAGAGAGAGGAAGAGAAAGTGAGGCTGGAGGGCCTGGGTGTCTTAGGGGGTATGATAGACTGATAGACTGACACCTAACACACATTGTGTGCCAGTCATCACAGACACCCTCACTCCCCCTGCCTGCTGCTGCTGCTGCTGCTGCTGCTGGGGCTGCAGTGGAGGGAGGCCTCTGAGGACAGCAGCTCCCTCCCAGCTCTGCTCACAGTCCCAGCATGGCATGTCCAAGATCACCGCTCCACCAGGTTGACAAGAGTGACGGGTGTTCACACCCCAAATCAACACACTCACACACACACACACACACACACACACACACACACACACACACACACACACACACACACCTCTCTCTCTCTCTCTCTCTCTCTCTCTCTCTCTGTCTGCGTCACACATGGAGAAGCATGCAGACACTCATACAAGCATGGTGTGTGACACTGTGTGAAAGCTCTTGCTATTGTATTGGCCTGGCCAAGTGTAGCCACGCTGTGAGAGTTCAAAGAGACAGGCTGGAATGGCCGTGAAGCCCCAGCTAGCTGTCTCGCATCCATCCGCTCATCTGGTGAGGCGAGGAACCGCCATACAACATCATCATGCAGGCTCCCTGAGGTCAGTGTGGCACACAGCACAACATTACCACCAAGATGAATAGACCTACTTGAATAATAGTGTGTGATTTCAGATTTCATTTGTGATGAATTGTCAACAGAATGAGACCCCACATACAGACCACAACTACAGTAAACCTATAATGAGCATAGGCATGGAGACACTGAACACTGAACAGAAAGTGTTTAATAAACACCTGAGGGAAGGAGTGAAATGTAAATATTATGCATTGGGAAGCGGATGATTATTTTAAATTCTGAAACTAACTTTGTAGGTAGTGGTGACAACTAAGTTTGTAGGTAGTGGTGAATTATGTATGTTAAAGGCAGAACAATATCATTAGTGTTGCTGCCTCCTGAAATAATCTTTGAACTACTCATAACAAACGGTACCAGCATGTCTGCATTGTAGAAGCCCTTTGGTACTGATATGGATGCCAAAGGCCGATTCACTATTAACTGAAAATAAAATGTGAATATATCGTTACATCATTGCTGACATTACTAAGAGCTTTAAGAAACAGATTAGAGCACGGTCATTACCATTTTGTTAACACAACAAGCTTAAAAGACACTCTGCATTAATGGTTTAACACACATGAACTGTTGTTAAGGGGTGAATGGCAGGAAATTTCAAGGGTTCAACAACAAACGACACATCTTCAAAGGTTGATTGAGCAATACAACTGCATGTTGAAATTGGTCTGAAATTCTGCTTTAACCCTTTCGTGCAGATCCGCTGTTATAACCTTATTGTCAGTTTTGTTACCAAAATGGTAATGACCATGTCTTAATCTGTTACCTAAGGCTCTCTGCACTGCAATGAATCACAGTATTTCCATAGCCACACAGGGAGTTCTTCCAACTGACGTGCTGCTGCGTTGGCTGTACAGTAGCTGCTGAAAGAGCTAAGAAGAGGCTGTGTGATGTCAGGAACACGGTGAGTCCAACTGCTTCATCACTACAGTACCTTATAATATTCTAATGAGTGTGTATCATCGAACAAGGTCAGCGCACAGAACATTGACTGTAACAGAGTGCAGGAAGTAAATTATAATTAATTAAGCAGCAATTAAAATATGTAATAAACGCATTAGTTCCATGTAGCCAGAAGCACTAATCATCAGAGTCCAAGCTGCAGGTGTGAAGTGCCCCAGCATAAAGCCTAAGGAACCTGTAGTGCCAGAGAAGGGAAAATACAATATACAAATATAATGCGTATTATATTATATTAGGAGATGAGTTCAAGTGGGGGTAAAGTCAGGAGTGATTCTGGAGAAAGTATGTGAATTACTGTATAGTGCCCCCTTGAAGATGCGCCATGGAGTTTTAATGTAGGGCATGGTTCCAAACACGTGTGAAGTTGGCACCCCATATGTTGAAAATATGAATAAAAGCATTTTGGTTCATTTGTGCACGATTGTGAAGGCAAAATTAAAGTTTGTGCACAAACCGCCTTGAAGATATTTACATTTTAAGAGGTTGGTGACATTAGGTCACTCAGCACCCTGTCAACATCCAAATGACTCGAAAATTGTTGGAATCGTTTGCGCTTCGTTTGTGCATGTTTCTGCACAAAAAATGAATGTTTGTGCACAAACCGTTTTTATGTTATTTAACTTGTAATAAGGTCACTCGGCAACCCGTCAACATCCAAATGACTTGAAAATGGTTGGAATCATTTATGCTTCGTCAAATGAAGCACAAATGATTCCAGCCATTTTCAAGTCCTTTGGATGTTGACGGGTTGCTGAGTGACCTACTTTCAAAAAATCTACAGTTAAATAACATAAAAACGGGACAGGGAAAGACAGGGAAGTGCTGGCAAAGGACCCGGGACGGAATCGAACTTGGGTCGGCCGTGTAGCAGACGAGTGCCCTACCATTACGCCATGGTAAGGCCGGCTAAAACAAGTTTTAATTTTCACAAAAAAAGTTGTTCAAATCTAAAATATAGGGGTCTATAATCATAGACGAAGGTCATGGCCAGGGGTGCTGCTAAGGTTTTGGAGGGCCTAAGCATGCAGCAATGTGTCAGGTCAACCTCCCCACATGTGACTTTTTTCATAAAATAGACTAGGCTATTATTTGTTTTTGTCAACACCGTCAGACACAATTAGAAGTTAAAGAAATTTGGTTTTTGTATTAAAGTCAAGAATTGTTTAAATAATTCCACATAATTCTAGATACGTAGGCCTATTGTAAGCATATTCTGAAAACATGGCAAAAACACGTAAAACTCGGAAAAAAAACTTCTACCATAGAAGACTCGATTGATAAATAAAATGAAGTGAGGTACCGTCTCGTCTCCCAACAGAACTTCACGCCACAGCTTGCATTTCTACCATAGAAGACTCAATAGACAAAATGAAATGAAAGGTATTTATTAATACACAGGGAGGTAACATTTCTCTTTGGCGCAGGTCCCCGACCTGCAGAATATAGTTTGTAAAACGGGGGGCTCATATCCTGCCGATGATGAGGCAGGGGCGAAGCCTACCCCCCATTACAGGACAGGGACCAACTGGTGACGGTGGCTCGTGGAGATAAGGCTGAAGAAGGCTGAAGCGGACCAGGGAACCAGGACATCGGGAGACGTAGGTTGAAAGAGATGGAGTCCAGGGAGACGAAGGTTGCAGGAGATGCGGTCCAAGGAGGCGTAGGTTGAAGGAGACAGGGTCCAAGGAGATGGAGGTTGGAGGAGATGGGGTCCAAGGAGACGGAGGTTGAAGAAGACGGGGTCCAAGGAGACGGAGTCCAAGGAGATGGAGGTTGAAGGGGATGGAGGTGGGGCGTCGGCGTCTGCTTATTCTGATTAGCAAGGAGCGTAAACAGACAGAGACTTTTAAAATCAAGTCGTAGACATTCTATTGGCTGAAAGCTGAGGTTAAGCAAGAGACGTGGCGGGGTTCCCCATCCTGGAGCTATGATTGGATAATTAAGGCCAGTGATGAGTGTGAGGAACTGTCTCGTCTTCCTAGCAGAACTTAACGCCACAGGCATACATTTCTACCATAGAAGACTCGATTGATAAATAAAATGAAGTGAGGTACCGTCTCGTCTCCCAACAGAACTTCACGCCACAGCTTGCATTTCTACCATAGAAGACTCAATAGACAAAATGAAATGAAAGGTATTTATTAATACACAGGGAGGTAACATTTCTCTTTGGCGCAGGTCCCCGACCTGCAGAATATAGTTTGTAAAACGGGGGGCTCATATCCTGCCGATGATGAGGCAGGGGCGAAGCCTACCCCAAAGAGTGTGTATGAATTATGGTTACTCACCGGATCCCATAGGGAAGATCACAACTGAAATATGCAAGGTGGTGGCGAGATAATGTGCTTGCTAGGGGCACCCGGAAAGGGCCCAATGGGTTATGGATACTGCAATTAGATAATAGTATTTAACAGTTGAAGTATTAACGAGAGTGTGCTCATATCCTGCCATGGAAAGGCAGGGGGCGAGAGCCCACCCCCAAAGTAGGTGAATGTGTACGAATAGCGAAGGAAGGTGCAGCAGGGATGGGGGGTGGGGGGTGGTTGTGTGAGTGTTTGGGGAATACTCACCCAGGACAGCAGATAAAACGCTGGACCTGCAAGATACTCACCCGGGACTGCGGACGAAAAGCTGGACCTGAATAATCGAGCAAAAACAAAACAAAGGACAGTTATATCAACGGGGGATGACGAATGAAAGGCAACGGGTGTACGGACGAGTTGGGCCACCAACTCTGAGCGAGCCGGGCTACCGACTGAGCTGGGCAACCAGCTGAGAATTGAAGTCGGGCCACCGACTGAGCTGGGCAACCAGCTGAAATTGAAGTCGGGCCACCGACTGAGCTGGGCAACCAGCCGAGAAAACCGAAGCCGGGCCACCGGCTGAGCTGGGCAACCAGCTGAAATAGAAGTCGGGCCACCGACTGAGCTGGGCAACCAGCTGAGAACCGAAGCCGGGCCACCGGCTAAGCTGGGCAACCAGCTGACGATCGAAGCCGGGCAACCGGCCGAGCAGGGCCACCTGCTCCACGGAGCGCTCCACGTAAAACGACTTGCAGTGAACGGTGCGAGAGTGCTTAGGTGCGAGGGTGACGACTGAGAGCGTAGTACGATTAGACTGAGTGCTGGGCCACCAGCACGTGCTCGAGTGTGAACTGAACCGAGACGATAAAGCCAGGCAACTGGCTAAGCTGGGCCACCAGCTTCGTGGAGCGCGTACGACAGTCGATCGGGCCACCGATGACCGAAGCCAGGCCACTGGCCTGAGTAAAAAGCCGAGCAAAAAAGAAATAAAATAAATAAATAATAAAACTCCATAAAACAGTAAGGTCGGGCTACCGGCCTCTGCGAGATTACCGGGCTGACCCGGGCCACCGGACTCAGCGGGCGAGAAAAAATGACGAATGAGAAGTAAATCATACTAAAATGACCAAATTGCTCGCGGAATGATCACGGAATGCGATGATCATTGCGCGAGTCTCGGAAAATAGTAAGAAACAACAACAACGACGAAAACAACGACAATAACAACAGCGATAGGCAGAAGTACAGACATAAATAACAATGAAATAATTGACAACGCATGAGAAGGAATTGAAGGGAGACACTAGACAATGAATATATGACGAGAGAGGAGAGAAGAGAGAGAGGAAGCCACCGCCACCACATATGTGGAGACCATGGAATAAATTATGCGATCAGCGTGTATCAATAACAATGAATAATGGGTGAAATAAGTGACAATGCAAGAGAAGGAAATAGAAGAAGACACCAGAACAATGAATGTATGAAGCACAAGAGAGGGGAAGCCGCTGCCACCACATATGTGGAGGTCACAGAACAGAGGAAACAATTGGCATGTGCACGACCGGGGTGAGATACCAATCACATACGGTTTAGACGTGCACTAGAGGGATAGGCAGAGCCATTCATAGAACCAGCCTATGCTAATTGTGAATGATACATGCATATTGGCAATGAGCCTAACCGGCATGACATGACCGGGGTAAGAACCGAGCAAATGTAGCCTAACTGGGTTTTAGTTTAGTTAAGTTTATTTGACAGGGACAGATACATAACATGTAGGTTGCATAACGACCAAACAGCAAGCATTTTAATGTGTAGGCCATTATTTCCGTAGATATGTAACGCTGATACGGCTGGGCTACCAGCCTCAGTGGAGTAAAATTAGGTCCGAATCTTGGCCACCTTGGAGCCAGGCTACTGGCTTGGCTCAAGTACAAACTGAGTAGGATGAAAGCCAGGGTACTGGCTGAGCTGGGCTACCAGCTGACGTAGAGCTAGAAGGTACCGGACTGCCAGGCTCAAGTACAAACTGAGTAGGATGAAAGCCAGGCTACTGGCTGAGCTGGGCCACCAGCTGCCGTAGAGTTAGATTGTACCGGGCTCTCTCAATTGTACTGTAGGCTAGAGTAGTGAGGCAAACAGGGCGAGGAAAGGTGCATGATGAGAAAGGAAGAATACATACAGGATGATTGTTACCGGAGAGCGGCCTTGCGATTACCGCCAGGCCTTTAGAGTGGCGTCGGCATCCCGAAGTAGACATAAGCACGGTACCTCATGACACCTCGGAAATGAGACGGGTGAGACTACCAAAAGCCTACCAAAAGCCTGGATTTTATGTAAGTTGGTAAAACAGCTAGGATAACGAGACGGCTAGCTAAGTTGCCAGGGTCACACTTCAAGACACACATACCAATTCACGATAATAAACGCACAATTGTAGTGAAAATTGTAAATTTAAGTACTGTATTTTTTTTTTTTTTTTCTGTTCCCCGGTAATATTGCAGTCTTAGGATCAGCTCGTGCTGACGTTTCATGGTCTGCGCATGCCAAATGGGGGTTTGTAAGAGTAGCTAAACATGGAGAGGAGACAACATCCTTGAGAACTGTTGTGACCGTGGATGGCATGCAGTCGCGATGACTGAGATTAGGGAGACGATGGCTTGGCAGAATTGACCAGGCGTGAAAAGAAAGCCGTATGACGAGGCTCTGTACGGGAGATCATTCGGTAGACAGTTGAATTAAGCAAGTGAACAGGAAGCGGCTCCAGCTAGTCAATCGAAACCTAGACTCAACTGGAAAACACCTGTGTACATGGACGCGACCAGATAAACGAGCAATGGGAGAGAGCATCTGTACACTTAGCCCCAGTAAGATAAGGGCAAGACACAGAGTAGGTAACCACCGCCACCAGATATGAGTGTGAAGTCACTGTAAGAAACATACAGAACAAGTTAGAAAGCAGGGACGAGTAAGGTGCCAGCAGACAGTCGGGACTCCTGCTGGCCTGTAACTCCTGCCTTTTTTTATTTTTTTTTTATTTTTTTAAATACTGCATTTTATCGATAATCATCCGTCAGGCCATTACCCAAGAGGCGCTGACGGATCAGAGGCGCAGACAGGCCAAAAGAAATTACCCAGGCAATTGCATAGTAGGAGGGAAAGCCTACCGCGCACTGAGGGAAAATAGTAACCTTGTAGACCTGTGGGATCATAGATATGGAGTTAGTCTTAGTGCATCTTCAATAACATACAGACATGGGGTCATGCACGGTAGGGATAGCCTACCGCGCACTGAGGGAAAATAGTAACCCTGTGGACCTGTGAGATCTTAGAAATGGAGTTAGTCTTAGTGCATCTTCAATAACGTACAGACGTGGGGTCATGTGTTCATGCACGAAATCCAAAAACACTGGCATGCAAGCTATAGGAAAATAAACCAGGGATCAGTCAGATGAAATAAAGATTGGTAGCCATTTAGTCAGTCAGGCAGAGACTTTGTCCCCACGGAAAACCTTTCCCAATGAGTAAGGTGAACGCCGGGCGGGATAGTTCCCTATAGCACGACAAAAACAAGAGTTAACACATGGTACATTACATAACCCAGAAATAACTCAACAAGAGGCAAGCGCGAAAAACTACGACAATTTTTAAACTCAACTCCGGCATCAGTAGTGACCAAAATGCACATGGAGTGTAAAAGTGCTGGTGTGAAAGGCCTACGCGGGGATAGGAGATGGATAATTAGATGTAGCCTACTTGATTAAATAGGCTACACGCTGGGAAAGTGCGAACAGCAGAGGAATTTAAGACAACCGAAAAAAGATAAAAGCCATTGGAAGTTAAGATGTGTAGGCCTACACGACAAGATATAGCCCAGTAAAGGGTTAATGATTAAACAAAAAAAATACACCACCACAGGCCCGCTGAACAGTTATGCACAAACATGATTAAGGTTAAGAATAAAAACAGAGATTTAAAAAATAGACCAAGTTCTAAATTAGATGAACGTCGTCCGCGATACGGCGGGTCCAGAAATAGCGTGCTCGACATGAAAGTAGGCTATACCATGCGTTGCCTACTGAGATCCACTGAGAACAGGAGGTGTTTGAGGCGTGTGCGTGCGCCGGACAGGATCATGGCTGAACTTGCAAGGAAGAGTGTGGGAACGGTTGACAACTGTCATAGCGAAATTGAATTCATACAACCTGCGGGGCAAACCCATTTCGACGAGCAGAACGTCTCGAATACCGGAATCTGCGACGACGTCGGGCGATTCACAGAAGCGGCCGGTCACATAGGGAGCCCCATCAGAGCTCGAGACAGACAGGTGCGTTAACGAGAGTGCTGAGCGATTTCGCAGCCTTTTAAGCTTGACGCGGGTAATGCGGCATACTGTGCAACTGGGCACGGCTTAAACAAGATGAACAGTAAACGGTGATGAATGTTAGAGAGTTAGCAAGGAATCTGCATCGATATTGAGACCAACGCGTCGGCGTCTGCTTATTCTGATCAGCAAGGAGCGGAAACAGACAGAGACTTTTAAAATCAAGTCGTAGACATTCTATTGGCTGAAAGCTGAGGTTAAGCAAGAGACGTGGCGGGGTTCCCCATCCGGGAGCTATGATTGGATAATTAAGGCCAGTGATGAGTGTGAGGAACTGTCTCGTCTTCCTAGCAGAACTTAACGCCACAGGCATACATTTCCTCTTTAGTTTTTTTTCCACCTCCGTCAGATGTCACTGCGTCAGGTTTTGGTGGGGGAAAAGCCTCCAAATGCGCCTCAGTGGAGGCTAGAGTAGCCTATAATTTTGTATCACAATGAACACTAATATGCCTTTGTTTCATTAACCAGCACAATACAGTCACTATGGAACTAGCTCAGTGGTGTAGTCTACGTAGAATGCAGGTATACGGAGTATACCCACTTCTAAATTTTAGGGGCTTCAGTATACCCACTTAAAATGGATTGATCCATTGTTTAGAATAGCATAAATATATACAGTATACCCACTTCAAAAAATGCTTGAATATACAGTATACCCACTTCAAAAAAGTAGACTGCACCACTGAACTAGCTGACAAGCTATGGAACAAAACTTGACAGTGTTGACATCTGACTGTGTTGGCAATTTTTTTTTTTTTTTAAACGCATAGTTGGTTCACATTAGCCATTTTGGTTTCCCACTGTTTTTTGGTGCTTCATACCTCTTCTCAAAAAGTATTAATTAACATTAATGTTATATCACACAGTACTATTTTACAAAACCGACCATGTTGACAGGTTATGGTTGAGTCAGTAGTGTCCAAACCAATTAAAACATTTAAGAGAAAATGGTAAACTTAACAAGAGCTTCATTGATGGTAAAGTATGCAGTATGCAAAAGGGGTTCTCAGTAATGGTGATGACCTTGTACATGCCTGAATTTAGTTTTCAAAACAAGTGGCTGCTGGCGGCATGAAACATTGATTAGCCTATCTATCTGCTGGTTGGTACTCTAGGATACACACAGAGCAGGGAGAGAGGGAGCCAATCAGAGACAACTCATTTTCGTGTCACTGATATCCATTAGGAAGACCTACAAAGCCCCTTGATCGTTACCTAGATTTATTTTGTTCATGAAAATGTAATTGATTTTCAACAGAATTAACTATTTTATAGCTGGGACATGTTTTTGCCAAACTTTCAAGAATCAGTGCTATAACATTTTCTGTTATATCTGACCTTAACTCATTTCTGATTAGTTAGAAAGTATACATAAAAAATGATACAGCTACATTATTGCTTGCTTTCTAATAATAGAAAAATATTCTGACATTTACAGCAGTCAGGAAATAAAATATATCACTGTGCGCAATGCACACATTACAATTGTATTAATTACAAATGTATTTCAATGAATATTATGAAAGAAATGCATTTTATCAAAATAAATAAAATTATTTGCTTGATCATGTTCTGTCTGTCTGGCACTGGATTAGCCAATTGACTGAGATGTGATGTGATAAGTTTGGAACAAAAGCTGCAATTGCGCCGACTTTTATTTTCGAAACTTTTTCGATGCTCTATCATCCACATTCATGAAAGGCTTGCTATGAATGTTGAGTCAAGTGTCGTAAAACATTTATGTTTTAATGCATGAATGCTTTAGTTTGACAGTTGCTATGAATGTGTTATGAAGGAACCCGTGAAGTGAAGTGTTAGCAACCTTTTTTTTAACCTCCTCCTTCCCTTATTCAATTAAATTTCTTAAGTATCCCCCTATAGATAAATAACAACACTCTAGAGTTATTACTTTGACTTGTGTGCTGTGCCCGGTGCCACAAAAGACAACAGTGGAGGGGCTATTTGTCTTGTTCCTGTACACACACCTCATAAATCACACATGGTACGAGGAGGAGCACAAATTACCTCAACATTTGTTAGCGGGCCTCCCCACATTACCATATTATTATTGTGACTATTGGCATGTGGTAAAAACACCACCGCTGGGTCTTCACCCCTGCTCCGGCTCCAGCTGTCTGCAGCCAACCCCGAGCATGTACGCTTGCTGGGACTTGTGCAGTGATGGCAAAACAAAAACAACAAAAGCGCTTAAAAAAAAAGCCAGGTCATTCTGTTGGAGCTAGAATTAAATCGCGCTTCCGTCTGTGTCAGTCTTGGGTAATTAATCAAAAGCTGTCAAAGCACAAAAAATATTCCGTTTTGGCCCTCCTTAGTACTTTTGGTAAAGTGTGTGTGTGTGTGTGTGTGTGTGTGTGTGTGTGTGTGTGTGTGTGTGTGTGTGTGTGTGTGTGTGTGTGTGTTTGCATACTTTTGTGCAAGTATACCTTTGTGTGTACTGTACATAAGTGTGTACATGACTGTGTGCATATGAGTGTATGCGTGTGCGCGTGTGTGTTTTTTTTCATGTGCGTGTGTGCATGTGTGTGCATTTGTAGTCTGGTAGCATCACCTGTACCATTTGGAGGTGTGTGTGTGTGTGTGTGTGTGTGTGTGTGTGTGTGTGTGTGTGTGTGTGTGCGCGTGTGTGTGGGTGGGTGGGTGAGTGGGTGGGTGATTGGGTGTGATTGCGAACATGTTGCTGCCCAGTGGGCACTGTGAATCCTGTCTCTGCTTGTGAGAACCGGGGCTTATCACTGCAGGGATGTGCACTGATGTGTAAGGAGAAATGCAGTGTAAAACTTTTGGTAAGTTCATTGCGTGTGACCAGGGAGGTGGGACTGCAAGTGAGCAGGGCCTCGTTTCCCGATAACGATGGTTCTTAGCCTTACGTGTGTCGTTAACCAGTGATCCTACGAATGTTCTTAGATTTCCTACGACTGTTTCCCAAAGACACTCGTACATGAACGCGCGTGCACAGCCTCTAAGATCATTCGTAGCGTCGCTCTTAAGGATCGCTGTCCACATATGTGGTGCTGAAGTGTACTCGGAGTGAACTGCGCCGCCATCTGCTGCTAAACCATTTACAAAATGTAAGGCGTGTGTCAGTATCAAAAGTTGTTTTCTATAAGGGTGGGACTACATTTGTAGCAGTTGCAACTATCGACAGGAGTTATTGTTGGCAAATGAAATAAAATGCACACACACAATGAAATCATGCAAAACTCCCAACTGACGGTAATAATGAGCTACGCCGTTAAGACCCAGATAAAGCGCGTGCACTTGGCTACTGCAGCTTAATATTTAAGAAGACAAGTAGGCCTAGGCCTAGTTGGAGTTCCAAATTGGGATGCGCAAAGTTACAAACTCAAGGCGTAACTGTCGGGAGCACGTCAGCATGCTGTTATGAAAAACAATGTCCATCAAAATTGACACATCCCCTCGCTGCCTTTTTGTTATTGCTTAGCCTACTAGAGTCGGAATAGGGAGAGGAGCTTGGCACATGTGGTGAGCGGTGCGCAAAGTACCACGCGCTCAAGACTTTCACAACTGTGAGGACATTTTTGCACGGCAGTCTGCTGTTATTAAAACAAAAAATCTACACGAATCCCCATCGCTGCCTTTTTCATTTTTGTCATAGCTTACCCTTCGCCTACAACTATCATGTATTTTCGGCGTCGCCTTCCCTTTCTTAGGCTACTTGAAAATGAAAGAGGGTGCAACAACTCGCTGACCATTTTTCTTCAAAAAATATAAAATAAATAAAGTTTCGGAAGTGGCCTTCCGACATCAACACTCTTGTCTCTGGTTGCCGAAGCCCCTTATTCATTTTGCCTTGTTCTTGTTCATGAAGCACCCACACAAATTATGACTGATCACAGTTTAATTATGCCCAGGTTTATCAAACACAGTCGAACTATTTTACTACCTGTAAAATATTTCCAAACACATTACTTTTATTTTATAGGCCTACACATCCACAATTAATGTTACCTTCTTATTTTCGTTGCAGTGTCAACTGTGCTGTCATGATATTTAGGCTACACTCCCGTCTTAAAACATCAACTTGAAGCGCAAGTTTCCTCTTTTCCTATGGGTGTCTCCACTGTGCCATGCCTCTCGCGTCTTAAAACAGCAATCTTATGCGCAGGTTTCTTATTTTCCCTTCATATCCTGTGGGTGTCTCCACTGTGACATGCCGCTACGATCAATCTTAGCGCGTTAAGACTACTCTAGACCACTCGTGGATTGCTCTTAGAGTTACGTGTCAACCTGCGATGGTTCTTTGCTAAGTTGGCTTTGGGAAACGCTCCGTGAGCTCTACGATGGTGTTACGTGTGAACTTAAGTAGCACGTAGCGTTAAGTAGTACTTAAGGCCCTTTCGGAAACGAGGCCCAGGACAGTGGGACTTAGCCAGGCCATGCCCTCCTAGTGACACAACACCTTTAGCGTTGCTTTGTCAGGCCAGGAGCAATACAAATATGCTTTCTGAGCTCTGGAGAAATTGGGAACTCCACCCACTTTGTCGGGAAGCAATCATCTTTGAGCAGCTCCAGAGGCCCTGGGTAGAGGTGTGTTCAAGGCATGGAGGTAGTATAAGAACTGGAGAGAGTGAATAAGTCCCGCCTCCAGTCATTTCAATGGGAAATACTAAGCTAATGAATTCAGCCAAAATTGAACAAATTTTCAGCTTCAAAGATAGTCGTTTCCGCCGACAGTTTACTCAGCCAAGACACGTTATTGTCTGACTTACAGTTAATCAGAAAGCTATATGGAAGACGGGCATTGGATGCATGGAGGTGCCCAACCACAGACCTGTAAAGGTTGCGCACCCACCAATCATCATGACGAAGTGGAGCGAAGTGGATGTCGGAAATATGAAAATGGTGACTTGCTAATCGGCGAAGCTAACCAGCCAAATCCTGCCCCCCTGGTTCAAGGCAGTGACGTGGTTTACAGTTTTTTCTCTATTGTTTCTCTATTGTTTCTGCACAATTTCGGGTACTTCACACACAATTCTGAAAACTCTTCACCCATTTCCAAATTCCCCTGACCAATGTCACTGAACTCTAAGCACAATTTCTTCTTTACACTCAAATTTCAGTTCTACAAAACACTTTTCCCAAAACACTACACACAATTCTCTAGATTTGACAAAATGTTCATGAAGAAAAGCACTGGTTCTTATCCGTAAGACTCCCCGTTACCATCTCTATGAGAGACCTGACGAAGACTCAATAAAATCAGTGAGTGCTGAGGGTGGGGTCTCAAGGGAGTGAACCCACTTTCCGCTCTCTTCGGATGACTGCTCGACTGAGTAAGGCTCTCTATCGAGGAAAAGTGGAAGAAACTACTCTACGAGTACTTCCCTTCGACTATTCAAGAAGAATTCTGTCGAGGAACTGAGAACACGCTGAGGTACTGACTAGCCGCTTGTCCTGCTAAATCAGCCTAGCGTGCTACATAACTAAGTAGCTAGCCGGCCACAATGTCTAGCTTACAATTGCTACAACATCTTCAAACACGAAGAAAGGAGAAGAGGAACCCCATGAATGCCCCTCTGGCTGCGGATTCTCCATCTCCGCAAAGGACCCGCACTTCCTTTGCATCATATGCCTCGGCTTTCCCCAAGCCCGTGAGGCTCTCACTGGCGGTAGGTGCAAAAGATGTCGACGTATGGACGCTAACACTCTGGAGCAGCGCTTGTCTGTGGTGAAGCGCATGATGGCTGCTCACAAGGAGAGCTGCATCGATTCAGCGGAGGAGGAGACACTGGTGGAACCGCAGGAAAAGAACGAATGCGGGTCGGACACCTCAGAGCTTACCCTCTTCGAGGAGGCCAAGCCCTCCACCGGTGCGGACTGGGAGGTTGGTCATCACCGAAGGTAGAGAGGACCCCACGCCCCCCGAGACTTGTCAGGCTCGCGCTTCACTGTCCACGAGGGCCACCACCCCGACATGGATAAGTTCTACGAGAGAGCTGCTAAACGACTGGACGTGTCATGGCCAACACCGCCTCCACTTCCACTCAAGGCCTGGCTCGACGGAAGGCATTTCCCGCGCCCTGCCGCCACCAAAAAGACGTTCCTCCTCTTCCAGGAGGTGGCAGGACACGTGGCCATGACGCGGGATTGACCGTACTCTGCATGCTCGCCCACACCGGTGTTCTACATGCTGGACACAGTCAACATGGATGAAGGATGGGATAAGATACCTGCAATGGAAGCCCGCTTTGTCCGTCACCTCACCCCCCAGCCTGGAAGTCTGGGCTGCCCTCCGTGTCACTGAGGCTCCCGGACAAGATGGGCTGACTGACGCTCTCGCTGTTGGAGAAGATTGGTCTGCCGCACAAGTCAGCAGGGCGGTGAATGCGTCAGCGATGCTGTCTGCGTACATGTCAGCCCTTCAGGACGACATGGCTGAGCGCATGGCAAAAGGTAAACCAACGGGGGAAGAATGGAGGGAGTCCGTGTCACAACCGACTGGATCCTCCGATGCGCCTCAGGAGCCGCCCAGTCAGCAGGACGAGTTCTGGGCTTGGCGGTCGCCGGAACAAGGGTCTGAAACGTACCACACTCCTGGAGAGAGGTGAGAAGACAGCGATAATGGACATGCCACTATCCCTCACAGGGAAGAAGCTATGGCAGCGCTCTAGGAGCTCAATCAGAGAGGTGTCCCCACCTTCCAGGTGACAGGAGCCCCTAGCCCCGTAATGCACGCCGTACCATCTGAGGCACGCTGTAATAGTCATAGAAAGGTTAATTACCACAGTACTACTCTACTATGACACCACACACGGCATTTGGTAGTGCACTACGAATCTGTCATTGCCATTCTGGTAACAACAAATTTATAATGCCGTGTTTTAACGGGCTAGGTCCCCCAAGCTCAAGCTGCAATACTGCCGGCATCCAGCTTTGTCCCCCGCATACCGCGTTGAACTCCCGGATGATACTTCTGAGCCTCGCTGTAGCCCGAGCTCCGACCATAACACTGGAGATCACTCTACGATCACCGATGCCTCACCCAGCCACCGGTTCGTCCCATTTGCAGTGCTAGCCAACGCAAGGAAGACAAGCTCTTCAACGAGGGAGCTAGTCGAGAGAAGAGGTCCTAGCAGGAGCCTCGACACCGGGAGTCTCGCTGCACTCAATCCGCTGTGGGTATCGTCGGTTACATCATCATCCTCCCATAGTGGCCCAGGCTCTGGCCCACTTTCTCAGCATCGTCTTCCTGTGTCTAAAACTGTGTTTAATTCTCCCCCGCTAACTTGGCTCAAGGGTAGAATTCAATGTCAGACCGGCCCAGTTGTTTGGGAAATCCAGCATAATGTTAATGTTGGTGTGAATGCTACTGATAGACAAATGTTCTCTGTTGATGTTCTCTGTTAATCTTCCCTTTGGTGTATTAAACTTGTGCGATTTTCACACTGTGCCTCAACACATGTCTGTGACAAGCACTGTTCACACCACATGATAAGCCCCTGGAGAAGGCATAATAACGCGGCTGCCTCGGTAGCCATTTTCCCCAAGAAACAAGGGGAGCTAACTTGGCTAATCACGGTTCTGTGAGGTCACGCGACCAGATTCCTTTAACCCTTGACCCCCTCTCCACGTCCAATTGCGAATACGTCGCAGGGGGGAGTTCTAAGACAGTACAAAATAACAGATTTGCTCGAATGGAGTTGTCACTTCTGATGTATTTTTATGGTAGCCTCTGGTACACTGACATGTTGAAGGAGTTGGCCTGAACGAATGATGTCATGAAAGAAAAATGAATCCATGCACTTCATTTTTAGTAGAAAAGTAAAGTGCAAAAGTAGTTACTGCATTCCTCTAATTGATTTACGTGCAAATGCAGCTCTACTGTACCATTGCCTCAGCAGGGCACTTGCTGCTACCAGAGATCAATTTCTATCATAATAACTGTGTCTCTGTCTGCTATGACTGTACTGCAGGGCAGGACTTGGGTGAAAATTCAGGCCTGGCATTTATTAAGTCAATTGATAATTTCACAACATTTTAGTCATCTAATATGAGCTATTTTCATCATATCAGCCAAAATGCTTCATTAATATTTGACTATTTCAAACAGGTGTGCTGTAGAGACATGCGGAGTGATACCATTGAGGGGAGGGCAAAGTCCACTGGGCAAATGCCCTGTGCGTCATGTTGCCAATCCAGCCATGCTGTACTGTAAATGCAGGCTCTGCACGCTCTGCTCCCCCATGGCCTGTTTCACTCCCCTTCTCCTGGTGTGTCGATGTGAGCTACTTAGCCATTTCAACGCACTACAGGAGCAGGCCCAAGGGGATGGTGTGGGTTATGTTAACAGCTGATTGGTAGCTCATCTCGACAGAACAGCCCATGGAGACAGAACACCAGTTTTCTTGTTTGCAGGGACTCTCTGAATCCACCTCTGCAGTGAGGTGCCGGTGTTCTGCATGAATATGCACTTTTGGACATTTTAAAGGATGAGTGGAGAAACTCAGCTGCTTGCCGTGATTAATTTCTGCCAAGTGAACGTTACACTGGGCACAGCATGTTTAGAGCATGTTTTTTGAGGCATAGTTTATAGAGGCCGTCACAGCCTGCGCATAATCAGCTCTATTAGTCATTGTGAGATCCACCACAGAGACGAGCACCGGTGTCTTCTTACGTTCCTGTTGCCGTGCAAATGAATGAGCTGCGGGACGATGGACGATGCATTCATAACTGCTCATAGTCCCAAATGACAAATTATCAAGTGCTGCCTGCAGGGAGGGGCAGTATCCCAGTTAACTACACGAACTGGTAGAAAATCATTTTCTTGGTTATTTGTTCCAGCACCGCACCATAAGGGAAAACGAAAAAGGATGCAATATCACAATGCTCTATTAGTGTGTATCGGGGCTTTTCTTCTGTTTGAATCTGTGTAGCAAGTCCAAAAAAGGAAGGAAAAAGCAGAGGCACTCTGAGATTTGATAAAAAATATAAAAAAGCCTTTAATTCACATGGCAATTGTGCTTAAAAACACATTAGCCTACACGTTGCGGCCATCTTGGTATCTTATCTTGGGATCTTGATCTCAGTGAGTTCTAGAACACTTTTGCTGTTCACTTGAGTGTTAACACAATTGCATAGGTAAACACAAGTACAAAGCGGATTCCAAAAACGTTGGGACACTTTGTATTCTGTGAATAAAATCAAAATGCTGGCATTTTCAAAACATTTAATATGTTAATAAGGTAGAGCATTATGTACAGACAACATGTCAGTTGTTAAAGTCGAGCAGAATTATTGTTTTGAGGTAATTATGTGATCACTTAAAATTTGACCCATGCAACAAATCTCAAAAAAGTTGGGATAGGACCAAAACATGTTGTAATAGTTGGATAATTCTAAAAATTACACAAGGAAGAATATTTTAACCCTTATGTTGTGTTCGGGTCATTTTTGACCCGTTTTCAAGTTTTAGTGTGAAAAAAACACACTTTCCTTTATTTTCTTGGAATAAGGCTTCATCTAATCCTCAGTCACAATCATTTCAACACAACAAAAATATGTTTTATCATTTTAGTAAATTTTAAAGGTCCAAAAAAAAAAAAGTTACATCTGTGGTGTTCGGGGGTCAAAATTGACCCGGTATAGATTTTTGGTTGTTTTATGCATTTCTGAAAAGCTGTTGGTTGCCCTTTGTCTTCAGTTTGGTGATTTATGGTGAGGAAAATATATTACTTTTTCATATTACAAATCTAAGATGGCCGCCGGACAGTCCCATACACTAAAAATGTCATATCTCCTGTTGTGAAAGGAGTACAGATGTATTTTTGGTGTCTACTTATATGTTTTCATGGTCAGGGAATCCATTTCTGCATTATATAATGAGATTTTTTGCACATTTGTTTGCAAAATACATTTTTGCACATTATTTTTTCCAAAAAACGTATCAAAAATTCATAATGGCACCCAAACCTGTAGAACTGGTCTTATACTTTCCATAAAGTTGATGTGGCAATGACATAATGGTCCATGTTCATAGCATAGGGGATTCAGATGAATAGTGTGACTTTTTTCATGTTCATTGAGGTGTTCATTTCCAATACCTTTGCATTAGATTGGCGGAATAGCTGTGACTCTGACAGAATTGTTATTTTGTATATTTACCACACTAAAATCATATAAATATTGAAAAACACCAAGTCAACATATTTAAACATTAATGTTATGCACTGAAAAACTAGTTGACATTGACATTTAGTTGACATTTGGTCTTTATTCTGCTATAAATATCTTTGGGTTGGTTTGGACCCGAACACCACAAATGCCACTCTTGATGATATTTTTTAATATTAGAGAAAAACTAATAAAATAAATTTGGGGATTGTTGTACTCTCATATCAGCTGTAATACATGGACAACATAATCACTAATTGTATCACTTTGGGAGGTATTAATAGTGAATTTATGCAGATTTTAATAGTTTTGGTCATCAAAAACGATTTGCATAATGTAAGATAAAAGATCTTTAAAGTCAAAAAGATGAATACATCAAGTAATATTTCCATGGATATGAATACATACCAAGTTAGCCATGAGATGAAAAACAATATTTGATGATAACTACTGTTTTTAGGTATTTTATAGCTGAGTTTTGTTATCACGGGTCAAAAATGACCCGAACACCACAGGTGTATGCAGCTTATGAACACAACACAAGGGTTAAAAGGAATTATATTGACTGCCAACATGAATGCACAAATAAAATACCATCACATAGAGGCTGTGGCACTCAGCAGCGAAGATTTTGAGGGACTAATTACTTATCTATTACACAGAAAGATTGAATTATCAAAATTGCAGGCATACAGTATATTTCCGTAATATAGAGTTCTGTGTAATCATTGCAGTAGTTATGAGATCATGACATACTCGTGGTCAATAACCAAACTATGACACTCCAACAATGACAGCTCTCGAAAAAATGACCATAAACACAACATGATGCAGACATTAAACAGTGTTGCATGCGGAAAAGCTCATTCTATGGACCTAGGAGACATGTGAAACTGTCCTCTGATTACAGAATGGAAAATATTTAATCCTTTTTGAAAATTATGGAGTCATGCACCCTCCAGGTTATATAGAAAATGAATACTTCAGCTTGATTTAGTGGTCAGTCTGAAAGACAGCATATATGATGGTAAGGGGGTGCAGCGGTGACTTGGTTAGGGTCTTCTTACTCATGTAGAGCATTAAAATGAATGCTGAATGATGTATACAGACTTTAAACCACAAACATAGCTACCAAGGCATTGTATTTTGGAGCACCGCCTTTAGATATTGCCCCATAATGGTGGCAAATTTCAATCTCTACTATGTTCCAACAGTGTGGTTCCATCATAAGAGTAAACAGGTCACAAAATTGTTTTCTTGCAGTCAGGATATGCTAGCCTGGCAAGAAGCCAGACTTTAATACTTCTTTCGTCAGGCTAAGGATATGCCACATATTACGCATAACAAAAAGGTAAACAAGTTGAAGAACACACCTATCAGTTGAGCTGCTGAAATCATGTCATCTCGCACGTCAGAATATCTAATTTTTGAATAAAATTATGCCATCAGTCAAAGTATTTAACTGTTCAGTCTCATCCCTTGTGTTGTGTTTAGTCTTATCCAATATAAAAAGCATTTTATTGTGAATGCTCTCAGGGTCAGGGTGTAGTCCATCCACTGACACGGCGTGTCCCAGGAACGACAGTTTGGGCTGGCGGAAGCGACACTTGTCGTTGTTCAGTTGTAGGCAAGCAGTTTTCAGCTGTTGCAGTACAGCAGCTGAAGCCTTGTCGTGAGCAGGCATGTCGCGTCCATGAATGACGATGTCATCCAGATAGCACTGCACCCCCGGCACGCCATCCAGAACAACGCTCATCATTTTCTGGAAAGCGGCAGGAGCTGAAGCAAGCCCGTATGGCAAACGACAGTAGCGAAACAGGCCTTCATGGGTAATAAAGGCTGTTAGGTCACGGCTCTGTTCAATGTAGTGGCATCTAGTGGTACGCACTAGCCAGGGCCTCGTTTCCCGATAACAATGGTTCTTAGCCTTACGTGTGTCGTTAACCAGTGATCCTACGAATGTTCTTAGATTTCCTACGACTGTTTCCCAAAGACACTCGTACATGAACGCGCGTGCACAGCCTCTAAGATCATTCGTAGCGTCGCTCTTAAGGATCTCTGTCCACATATGTGGTGCTGAAGTGTCCTCGGAGTGAACTGCGCCGTCATGCTGCTAAACCATTTACAAAATGTAAGCCGTGTGTCAGTATCAAAAGTTGTTTTCTATAGGGGTGGGACTACATTTGTAGCAGTTTGCAACTATCGACAGGAGTTATTGTTGGCAAATGAAATAAAATGCACACACACAATGAAATCATGCAAAACCACGAGCTACGCCGTTAAACCAGGCAAAGCGCGTGCAGTTGGCTACCGTGCTTAAGACAAGTAGGCCTAGTAGTTCCAAATTGGTATGCGCATTTGGGGAGCGGCGCGCAAAGTACCGTGCACTCAAGGCTTTAACTGTGAGGAACATTTTGCTCGGCAGTCTGCTGTTATTAAAACAAAACATCTACACGAATCCCCATCGCCGCCTTTTTTATGTCATAGTTTACCCTTAGTGTAACCGAGGGTAGGTTGGAGATCTTGGTAAAGTGTGTGTTTTAACGACTACGCCACTGGTGGCCTTTCACCACCAGATATACTTGTACAGCAAAGTTCTCAGACTAAGTTTTAGACCAGGGTTCCCGCTCACAGGTAAGTAAGTAAAGGCATGGGTCCAGATGAAATAGTTATCAGTATGTATTTAACACAACACCTGTAAAAGCAGGCTGATGTTTGTTTACTCTTTTCTCTTTTTGCTAATGTTACTGAAAACAAAAACTACATTAAAAGGGCAACAACTGGTTCACACACACACACAATAGGCCTAGCAGAGCAGCAGTGGCATCACTCTGCTTGTTGCAACCAACTGAAGCTTAGCATCTCCAATCAGTGCTCCCAGCAGTCACCAGGAACATCCACTACAATAATAATAATAGTTACAACATTAGGGCGCTAGCCACAAACAATGTATTTATTATAAAACAAACATGTGTTGCATTAAAATACACATCAGCACAAAGTTAAAACATACCTCCTGCAGCACCAAAGCAGACTGACACACCACACCAAAGCTTGAGATGCCCCCAGCATCCTCAAGACGAAACCATCGGGGCAGGCATCCTCCATCTACCCAGAGGCATTCCGTATGCTGCGGAAGCAAACACTTCCCGTGAAGCAGCGAGGACCGGGGGACAACGCGTCAAAGCAGGGCCTGTGCGTGACCGGTCTGTCAGAGCCCTTTTTATGAATGAGAAGCTAATTGGTGCGTAGCCACCGGCATGCTACCTGGGGGTGTGTCAACAAGAGGTAAGCTATGGTGGCTGCAGGAGGACAATTGAAAACAGTACTTGGGTTACATTAGCCTACAACTATCGTGTCTTTTCTGCGTCGCCTTCCCTTTCTTAGGGTAGGCCTACTTGAAAATGAAAGAGGGCGCAACGACTCGCTGACCGTTTTTCTTTTTTTTCATGTTTCGGTAGTGGCCTTCTGACATCACCACTCTTGTCTCTGGTCGCTGAAGCCCCCTATTTATTTTGCGTGTTCACGAAGCACCCACACAAATTATGATTGATCACAGTTTAATAATGCCCTGATTTATCAAACACAGCTGAACTTTTTTACTGCCGGTAAAATATTTTCCAAACACATTGGTTTTATTTTATACACTTACACAATTAATGTTACCTTCTTATTTTCGTTACAGTGTCAACTGTGGTGCCATTTACACTCCCGTCTTAAAACATCAACTTGAAGCGCAAGTTTCCTCTTTTCCTGTGGGTGTCTCCACTGTGCCATGCCACTCGCGTCTTAAAACAGCAATCTTATGCGCAAGTTTCTTCTTTTCCCTTCATATCCTGTGGGTGTCTCCACTGTGCCATGCCGTTACGATCAATCTTAGCGCGTTAAGACTACTCCAGAACACTCGTGGATTTATCTTAGAGTTACGTGTCAACCTGCGATGGTTCTTTGCTAAGTTGGCTTTGAGAAACGCTCCGTGAGCTCTACGATGGTGTTACGTGTGAACTTAAGTAGCACGTAGCGTTAAGTAGTACTTAAGGCCAGGTCGATTGTAGAGAAGACGGCGGCACCCTTTAAGCTGGACAGCAGATCATCCATGTGAGGCAGTGGGTGTGCATCAATGATCACCGCCTTGTTTGGTTCACGCAGATCAGTGCACATGCGTATTTTGCCTTGACTTTTTCTGTATAAGTATAACAACAATTGGTGACACCCAGGGTGAAGCATCAATGCGCTCAATTACGCCCACTGCCAGTAGGTTGCGCAGTTCCTCTGTCACGGCATCTCGAACAGACAGAGGCAGGCGGCGGAGCTTTTGGCGCACTGGTTTGACGGTGTCATCAATTTTCACCAGGTGAACAAAGTTCTTTGCACAGCCGATGATGGGCGGAGTAGGTGTAGGTGTAGGTGTGACAGTGGCGCATTCCAGCACAGGCGCAGGGGCAATAGGAGGCTGGACTCTGTTCTGCTGGATGCGCACCTGTAGTGATGCCATGAGGCCTCGCCCAAGCAGTGGAGTTCCGTTGGTCACAATGTAGAATGTGCATGCAACTGTGCGGCCATGTAGAGACAAATTCGCGGACATGCAGCCAAGAACAGGTATGTGTGTTTTTGTATAAGACACAAGCCTGACTTTCGGCTGAGTCAGCTGAACGTGGTTCAAGTGGCGCACATAAGTCTCTTTTCCATTGGGTTCCGCGTTCTGGTGCGGGCTTTATAAATATTCATGAAACTTGACGGGGGTCGATGGTGCTGTCTCGCACACATTTCCATACAACAGGGACTAGAACTGGGCCGTATGATCAGCTGCTGCAACTAGCCGCGACAACACCGTGTTTTCACGCCATTGTGAATCTAAGCCCTAATCTAAACAATAGGACCTATATAGGACTAAATATAACCAGCGATCTCCTTCTCTTAGACCCATAGACATGTGTTTGGGCTTGTTCGAAAGCTGCGAATCTTAGCTTTTCACAGGTTTTTACGGAACGTTTTTATGTTCTTTCAATCCAAAGTTATATAACTTTAAGCGGCCGCTGTTTCAAGTGAAAAAATAGCGCTTTCCAACCATTTTTTTTACCTCGTCATTTTGTTTTCGAACAGACAGCGATCTCCTTAACCTAGACCTACAGACATGTGTTAGGGCTTGTTCGAAAGCTGAGATTCTTAGCTTTTTACAGGTTTTCACGGAACGTTTTTATGTTCTTTCAATCCAAAGTTACATAACTCTAAGCGGCCGCTTGTTTCAAGCGAAAAAAAAGCGCTTTCCAACCCTTTTTTTTATCTCGTCATTTTTTCCCGAACAGACAGCGATCTCCTTAACCTAGACCTACAGACATTTGTTGGGGTTTGTTCAAAAGCTGAGATTCTTAGCTTTTTACAGGTTTTTACGGCACGTGTTTATGTTCTTTAAATCCAAAGTTATTTAACTTTAAGCGGTCGCCACTTCAAGTAGCCTAAACAATGGCGTTGTTCTCCAGCCGGATAGAGAGGAAATCTTTTTTGTCATGGCTGTGTTCTTTGTTCCCTCAAGTTAAACCCTACAGTTGTCTTTTTCATTCGAAAGTTTCATTTTTTACATTTAATTTGATAACAGCAAACTCGCCATCCCTCTGCAGGTTCGTATATGAAAATATGTGCAATGAAAAGGAAAAGGCTATTTTAGTGTGCCCTATTTTGCATGGTGGTAAAAAACCCGACTTCTCACAAGGAGGAGGCGTGTAGCTTTGGAAATAGCGTGATTTTAAAATAATAGCCTAATAGGCTAATAACCCAAGCAGCAAAACACGTTTTCTGAACCAATTGACACGTTTTTTAACGGTGTCATTTAGGTGTTGAATAAAACCAACGTGTCAAACACGTTTGTGGAACGTTTTCTTTGACACGTTTGCAAAAACACCTTTTAAAAGCGTTCAATACACGTTTAGGTTTAGTGTCAAATGACACGTGAAAATACCAACGCATCTGACACGAAATCTGAACGTACAAATTTGGTGTCAAAAGACACGTTTCTTAAAACACTGATCTGACACCAAATTCGAACATGCAGTTTTGGTGTCAAAAGACACGTTTTTTAAAACACTGATCTGACACGAAATCTGAACATACAAATTTGGTGTCAAAAGACACGTTTTTTAAAACACTGATCTGACAGGAAATCTGAACGTACAAATTTGGTGTCAAAAGACACGTTTCTTAAAACACTGATCTAGCACTGAAGTCCAAGTTGTTTTTGTCTGAACCTGATGCAGCTCGCGCTTGGCCGGTTGCTAGGCGACCGCTCTGATTAACTGAAAATGCACTTCTTTTGCCTGACCTCACAGACCTTCACCCTCTTGATTTCACCGTAAACTTTTACTATTTTATCCTTCATCTTTCATATTTTCACCTTCTTTGACTTTACCCACATCCTCTTTACTACCAACTATCAACCCTCCTTTTGACAATTTCTCTTTCTGGATCTACAACGTGAAACTTCAAACGTGAAACTCCGGTGAGTTGTCATTAGCATTTCGCTAATAACATTTACTCATTAGAAACAATGGGGGCTTTTAGACTGTAATGAAACGTGGTTTCCATACTTCTAGTCTACCGTTACGAACATTGTATTGTTCTATAGACTAGTATTTAAGATTACTACAGGTGCCACCTCTGTATTATTTTATTAATAAGGTGAGAAGACATAGCCTGATAAACCAGACTAAATGTGGATGTCTAATTAATGTCTAATTTCCACCCGTAGACAAAACATTTTGGCGTCCAGCGGGTGGCGCTGGTTCACCAGGCTAGAGAAGACATAGAAGTATGTTGACAAGATTTTGTTTCATATTTCATACACGAGTCCCTTGAACCCAACGGACATTAGAACTACAGTGAAATCCTCGCGACCAGCAAATCATGATTTTTAGAGTGGGCTCATGCAGCTGCGGCCCATTATGATATTTGTCATGAGCATCACTTGTTGAATAAGTTCTTCTTTTCATGTTTCAGGTGAAGCCAACGCAAGCGTCCTCTTCAACATTGTCAACAGAAAGCCCAGACACAGACTGCACTCTAGCCCCTTAAGTCCAAGTGGCAGCTTGTTTTAAAAAAAATAAATACATGCATTACACATATGCTTTTCTTCTTTTGCATAACTAGGCTAACTAAGGCTATAATAATAACAGTTGTAATAATGGTAATGGCCTCATAAATGCTATAGGATAAAGCATAGGCCAAATTTTAAGCCCCTAACAGAAAAAGCAAGCCCATATGGCGCTGCGGCAGGTTTTATTTTTGGTGTCAAAAATAGGTGTTGAACACGTAATAAAACCCAAATGTACACCTTATTTGTACGTCCGTGGACGTGTTTTTCCGAACGTGTTGTTTGACACCATTTTGAAACGTTTAGAGAACGTGTTGGACACCAAAAAATAACCCTTTCAGAACGTGCTGAGCACGTAATCGGGAACCTACAAATTAACCATATCTGAACGCAATTCTGAACCTATTCTGAACCAATTCTGAACGTGTCACCAAAAATAAACGTTAAAAAAACGTGTTGGGCACGTTAATTTGCTGCTTGGGAATATAACTCCTTGGCCAAGGACTGGAGTTAGGCTACTTTAAAGAACATGATAATTGCTTGAGCAAATTTTCTCTGTCTACTGTAAAAACTGCCGACAGAAAAGTTGATTTTTAAAGTGCGTGGGTGGGGATAGGTGTTTTCACATGCCGGTAAATCCTAACACAGGCAACAGTTAGCCTAGTGGAACTCAGCCTCGAACCACGTCTTTTGCGATTCTATAATCGCCCCTGTTTGAGCCCTGTTTGAGCTGATGATGGGTGTGTATGGGTGGAGTAAATGCAAAAAGAAAACGAAACCACGCCCCAGCAGCGCGCAGCCCCGTTCTAACAGGGCTAGTCGAAAAGGGGCTATACAGGCTTTGTGGCAAAATGGAGACTAGAGGTGCTTAACTCGAATCTTTGAGGCGTCCGGATTGATTGGATCATTCCAAGGAGGGTATCCGGATTAGACGGATCAATCGGATCACACGGATCACTTATTTAAAATAAATAAATTTAAATAAAAATAATGTATTTTTTAAAACGTTTCTGCCGTTAAGTAGGCCCTAGCTATGCGCCTCGCCTTTGTTGTTCCATTTATCAATTCACGTTGATAAATCAAAGAGTAAGACAGTTTGATCAACAAAACTCACTTTATGAATGTAACAGTTCCTAAACTCATGCTGCGATCCGACCCACCTGGGTCTCCTCACTAAACATGCAACCACAACTCGAACAGCCTTTGGCAGCAGTGAAACGGCATGTTCCTGATTTTGCAATAAAGAATGTGTGTGTTTGTATTTAAGACTAAAAGTCAAACATTTGGGAGCAGAAGTCTAGTTGAGCAGGGACAGTCAGGAGGCGAGCAGCAGATGACCACTCGCTTCCGCTGCCGAGTTGCCTTGCGACTCACACACTCGTGGCAAAAACGAAACTTAAGCGATTGATCCGATCCGTAGGGGATTCGCTGCTACCAACAACTCAGTCAGGATTCGTCTCACCGAGTCGCCGAGGGTGCCGCTGCTGAGTGACTCGGACGAGGGGAGTGACGGCAGCAGTGGCTTTAAAGACTGTAGCCTACGCTGTAACGCAGTGAGTGATCGAGTCACGTCTGTAGACTATACTTTCCCTAAGAGTAGCCTACAGACTGAGATGTTAAAGCGTTGGCAGAGCACTATTAACATTAAAATGTAGACCTCAACAGAGTCAGAAGCACACGCATAGGGAGCGGGAACCGCGACTCAAACACTCAATTGGCCACAACATAGGCTGGACGGATCAAACAGGCTCGATGAATGACGAGGCGGGAGTTGGTTCAGTTTTACTCAGTGAGTGTTCGTGACTGAACAGCATACTAGGGAGATTAGAGAATGGCTGTTGTAGTCAACTAAAGAGGATATATTCCGGTTTCACAATTTCTCGCGCTGTAACTGCCATTTTGTTGACATATTAATGAAATGCCGTCTGACCCGCCTTTGGCGGATCAATGCACGACAGCCATCCGGTCTGTTCGGATGAGGTCTTTACCCGGCTCTCCAACCGGATCCTCCGGGTTTTTTATCATCTCTAATGGACACAGAAGACCCAGAGTCCACGACTAAATCAACTGTGCATGGCTGTGACTGTTCGGTTGCAATCTCCACAGTGCATGTACTGTAATTTTAGCAGTTAGGTTGGCAGAATTTTCTGTAAAGCACCAGGACCTCAGGAAGCTCTAATTCACGCACCTCCTGTGTATTTGGCTGAGCAGAGCGGCAAACTTTGGCAAAGTGTCCAGTGTTTTTGCATCGCTTACATGTAGCTGTGATCGCAGGGCAATTGGGTGCATTGGCTAAATGAGCATTGGAGCTGCAGTGGTAGCATGTTGCTTGTTTACGTTTAGCAGAGCCGTTGACACCCGCAGCATTCGACTGCCGCCCTTTCCCCTTGCGTTGGGAAGTTTGCTGCACGGCTTGCATGGAGACCGTACGTGCACCGCTGATGCTCTTGGCATGGTCCACAGCCGATTCAATTTGTGTAGCTAGCTATTGTGATAGCTTTGTCCAAAGTAAAGTCAGCATCTAAGCCTAACAACAGTCTCTCACGAATTATTGGGTTGCACACATGCTCAATCAATTGGTCGCGAATATGTTCACCTGCCTTCACCCCAAAATCGCAAGTTGAAGCAAGGTCAACAATGCAGCAACATAGGCCTACTGTAGGATTGATTCATGAGAAGCCTGAGCCCATTTACGGAATGCATGGCGCTCGGCAACTGTGTTAGTGTTTGGATTAAAGTACTTTTCCAATGCAGTAGCAGTATTGCCCTCATCCTTGCAACCGGCCATTCCACAACAGTGGCATTGATCAAGAGCAGGTAGTTTTCGAAGATTATCTTCGACGTTTTAAAAGGCATTGCTCACCTGTGTATTGTAAAAAGAAGGTCGGGAAGGGAACGTTAGCAGCCGTTATCTTTACAAAAAAAGTTGTTGAATCTCGTCGCCAATTTTGTAGTGTTTTGTGTAATAAATGACAGCGGGAACAAGCGTGAATTTCAGCATTTAGTTAACGTTCTTCAAGAGCATAAACAAATGTCAGTCTCCTAGCAGCGTACAGTATATGGAGATAGATCCTATATCAGAATAAGAGAATGAGTCACAAAAAAACAATATCTTTTTAAGTAATGTGTTAAAAAGTGGTAACGGGAATGATGCTGCAACCACCCTCAACAGTCCTATAAAATAACAAAATTCACACTAAAAAAGACTGAAACTTTCTTCTGTTTTATGTGGTGAAAGTCATTTTCCTGTGAGTGATGTAACCTGGAAATTATGTAACTTATGTTAGTATCAGGGATCACTGACAAAAACTATTACATTTTTTATAGATATTGCACATATGCATGAAAACATTGCTTTGTATTACTTATATTATAGAACCAACTAAAAAAAATTGAAATTGTGTAATTTTTCCAATAATTTACCATAAGGGCACTTGAAAGATACATTTCATTGTGAGGGACAGGCCAAAATCCCCATCTTGTCAACAAAAATGGCAATTTAAATTGAGAAAATAGTAAACTAGATTGCATTCTTGCAGAAAACGCTGGAAGCGGGCTTGCCTTTTGGACCAGAGCTGAGTAGTTACATATTAAATATATATCTTGAATTCAGCCATCTTGAAAGTATTGTCCTCCAAAATCTAACCAGTTCATCTACCTACTCTAGGGCATTATCACACTGAATCTGGGACTAATCCATCCATCCGGTCAGAAGTTATGGGCCAAACAAACGTTCAGCCATCTTGAATTCACCCATCTTGAAAGTGTTGGAGCTCCGCGTTTCGGGGATATACTAAATAACATACAAGTTATTTTAACTTGGCTAAGGAACACTGTATATAATAAAATTTGAAAATCAATTTGGGTCAGAGTGGAATTTAAACTCACAACCTCCCAATCCTCAAACCAACACCTTAGCCACTGAGCCAAGGAGCTGGCTGTCATAAGGGGGACATAGGGCAGTCATGGGTAAGCGGTTAGGGTGTCAGACTTGTAGTCCAAAGGTTGCCGGTTCAACGCCCGACCCGCCAGGTAGGTTGGTGGGGAGAGTAATCACCCAGTGCTCTCCCCCATCCTCCTCCTTGACTGAGGTACCGTCCGGCCGCACTGCTCCCTAGCGGCGCCATTGAGGGCTGCCCCCTTGCACTGGTGAGGCATAAATGTAATTTTGTTGTGTGCAGTATGCAGTGTCACTTGTGTGCTGTGGAGTGCTGTGTCACAATGTCTGACAATGGGAGTTGGAGTTTCCCAATAGGCTTTCACTTCACTTTCACTTTCATAAGCATGACATGGTTCCAGTAATCCATATCCTTGGTCTGTTCATCTCTTTTGAGACTAAGATAAACAAATTTGCTTTAGATGGTGTCAAGCATGTGTGGTAGTAAACAAGTGAGTTTTAGAAAAAAAGTTTATCCTCTCAACATTGTCAACATTGGTAATCTGAATTAAACCTAAAAGAAACATGCATGTCAACATGTACTGTGACTACTGAAGCAGATCATGATACTCTCCATAGGATTACATTCAAATCTCACACCAATCTATTTAAGCCCGGTGCAGACTCAAAATGTAAAAGTTCAATGTAAAAAAAGGTTGAAACGCACACTGATGACCTCCCTTTTACTCCCTTTTCATTTCGAGGCGATTCGAGCCAACACGGCCCCTTCTCTACCAGAATCTAATCTAAGGTGTTCTCACTTTTGTGGGCAATGTACAAACATTAATGGCTGTATTTTGATTTTTTCTGAGTGAACAAGAAATTTAAGCGGCTATATACAGTATGTTGATAAAAGGTCACCAATCATTGTGTCAAAAGGACATTTCTTTAATGCTCTCCTATGAAAAGATCACAAATCAGCAAAACATGTGAGGGGTGTACTCACTTACGTGACATACTGTATGCTCAGAATGACCATTGGTATTTTTGGAGGCTGAAGTTCCATGTTTTCCCTGCTTACATACACTTATATGAACTGTCAGACGATTTTTTTCCTATGCCATCAAAAAAGGGCACTAAAATGAAAGGCACCGTCTGCATGCTTCGACATCGCATTGATACCTTAAGGTCCCTCCTGTTTTTTCCCCTCGGTTTAGAAGGGCAGAGGAGAGAAAAAAAATAGCAGTGAAGGTATCAATGCAATGTTGAAGTGTGCACAAGATGTTACCATGCCTTTATAGTGCCAACATTTTATAGCATAGAAAATCGCCACATTTCATTTATCATGTTAACTGTGCATCTGACTGACTGGGAGCAGTGCACATACAAAGCTCAAAGAGGTTGAAATAGGCTCAAAGCTCGCCACAATTCAGAAATAAACTCCTTTCACAATGGAAGTACAGTAGACAGTCCCTTTAAACAATTTGAAGTAGTTGAATCCCAATCGTTAGTGTCACTGCTTCATCAAAGGTGCGTTGCCAGACTATAGCGTACTTTTCATATATTAGTCCAACTTGCCAGGCTGGGGGCTGCAGCATTCATAAAGGCTTCGGTGTGAAACAATAGTTACAGTGACAGTGCCTCCAGTTCCGATCATCACCCCTACAGCAGGCAAATGATCTCAGAAGTTTCAGAAGGTCACGCAGGTAAGAAACTTACACCACTGCACAGCACACACACACATGCAGGTGAGCAGTGGCGTGCACAGACAGGGAGGCAGGTGCTCGAGAAGGGCATGTGGAACTTCTAGCTGCCTTAGGCTATAGTCTACAGAATGTGTTGGGGGATTGTTGTCACATGTTTTTGATCATCAAGAATTTGTAGATATTCATGATCAAGATGTACAGTATGACTATTTTTTTCACAAAAAAAAAAGCTTTCAAAAGGGCATTTTTGGCCAGTCGGGCAAAGTGACAGGTGCTTTAGCACCACCTCGTCCCTATCTGTGCACGTCTATGCAGGTGAGCATGTGTGTGTGTGTGTGTGTGTGTGTGTGTGTGTGTGTGTGTGTGTGTGTGTGTGTGTGTGTGTGTGTGTGTGTGTGTGTGTGTGTGTGTGTGTGTGTGTGTGTGTGTGTGTGTAGAAGTGGTGAGTGTGACTAGATTTTCCGTATAAACACATCACAGGTCAGCGTCCATCTGTGTTCTGATGAGCTCCTATACCGTAGGTGATAGACATCAGCAGCAGCACTTCCAGTGGAGACAGATAAGGCAGCTATCAGCTATCATCTCCATCCCACTCCTCATGCTCTTCTCTTTTGGGGCCGGCCCAGGGTTTTATTGCAGCCCACAGCCCCCTCACTCCTGTCCCTCTGATGCCTTCCCTCCTTGGCATTGATAGACTCTATCAGCCACTTAATGGATAATGAGATTGTTGTAGCGACCTCTCTCTCTCTCTCTCTCTCTCTCTCTCTCTCTCTCTCTCTCTCTCTCTCTCTCTCTCTCTCTCTCTCTCTCTCTCTCTCTCTTCTCTTTTTCTCTCTCTCTCGCCCTCTCTCTACTCATGGCCCGCTGGGCTGTGCTGAGCTGGGCAGGGAGATGGAGCTTTCAGGGGGGACAGTGGATGACAACATACAGGTCCCCATCTCCACTGCCTGCCTGCGCTGGCTCTCATGAATCTTTGTGTCCTCGTGAACTTAGTTTACAGTCTACTTGGAGAGATATACTGCTGAATGTCTGAGAGTAGGATATATATATTTTCAAGTAAATCATTATAGCCAAGCTACATTCTGTAGCACAAAAGGTAAGAAAATAAGTCAGGAGAGTTCCTTTTTGATTTCAAAGAGCTGAGATTTTGTCGAATTGTTAATTACAGTGCGAGATGAATAGAGAAAACATTTTTATGGTGCATTTATTGACATTTCTTTTCCAAAGAGTCCACAGAATATCTTCTGATAATGTTTAGGGCACTTAAAGACATCTATTACCCAACACATTTCAAAAGACACAACTTTGTAAGCTACAGTAAATGAGATACAACTAATCAAGTAGACTGGGGCAGGTAAGCAAGATATAAACAATTCAACCAAAAATGTTTTTTTTTCTGTTTTCAATGTCAGACCATTACATGCATGATATGCAGGAGTGTATCAGCAGAAAAGAATGGGAAGATGGCTACCACCCTCTCATGCACTGACTGCATCCAGAAAAGAACATGATATGGGTGTTTGCAGCAATGCCACAACACAGTCGTGTTTGTCTCTCAGGTATTAAGTGCAGCATCTGCATTGGAATGCTGATTGTTCGGTGCTCTCTTGGAGCCCAGCTCTCTCACTTACCACTGAAGCAGAACACTGAATTAGCTGAGCTATGGAGCCGTGCGTGTGTGTGTGTGTGTGTGTGTGTGTGTGTGTGTGTGTGTGTGTGTGAGTGCGTGTGTGAGCACATACATATGTGAGGGTGTGTGTGTGTGTGTGTGTGTGTGTGTGTGTGTGTGTGTGTGTGTGTGTGTGTGTGTGTGTGTGTGTGAGAGAGAGAGAGAGAGAGAGAGACAGAGGGAGGGAGAGAGAGAGGGAGGGAGGGGGACTTCATTATAAAAATGCTAATCTGGTCAATTCCCTGTGCTGCGCAGCCTTTTGTCGACAAGGTGAGACTTCCCCTGCCGCGTGTGTTTCTTCTCTGTGTCCTGTCAGCCATTTCTTTTCTCTTCATTGTGTTTCCACTCATTTAACACCATGCTCTCCATGTCTCTACACACGCGTCCCCTTCTCTCTCTCTCCTTGACAGCCCTTGCTGCTGCACTCACCCACCCTCCTCTGGGATGCCCATCTTAGGAGGACCACTGACGAATCGCTGGTCCAGTGATGGGAGGCTGGAGAAGTGTGGGTGGATGTGTGTGTGTGTGTGTGTGTAAATGGATGGGCGTGCAGATGGATGGGCGTGCGTGAGTGTGTATGTAAGTGTGTTTGTGTGTGTGTGTGCACGCACGCATGTGCGTGTGCCTCAAGTTTCCTGTCGTAACCTTCAAGTCTCAAGTAAGTCCCAAGACTAAGGAAAGTCAAGTCAAGTCACCAGTTATGTCATGTCATAAAAGTCATTCGCGTCATACGGATGACATAACAGTGTCATAATAGTTTCAAAACACAGTCATGAGCGAGTCATAAACATGGTGACAGTGTCATAAATGTATTATGGTCATGAAAAGTTTACATTGTTGGGGCTGTCTTTGCCATAACCGTATGTCACTTAATGATAAAGTCATAAAATGTTTGTGACATTGACCATGTTTATGACACATGACTGACACTGTTATGACATTGTTATGTCATGAGTACCTGCGTCAAGTAAAGTCAAAGATTCTTTCATTCTAATTAATTTAGATCGTCTCTGGTTAAGTGAAATAAAAATAACGACTTGACTTGACTTAAGTCTCAAGTCCTCACCTCTGGTATAATCCTTTGGAAGTAGAGAGAAGTCATATCAGTAATCGTGTTTGTTTCATGTGATCATGTTGATAATGAATCAAACTGATTGAACTGACAGACTTGATGAATGAATTACAATTATTTTATATAGCATGCAATGACTGTAAGTCTTGTATTGCAGACATAGGCTACAGTATTTTGACTCTTGCATTAATCCAGTGGTTCCCAAACTGGATGTCTGTTAAAAAGAATTTTAAATGAAAATCCTTATTGCCCTATCAGGCTTTTTTTCTTCACAAGTTGGAAGCAGCTCCAATATCCACTCCAAAATCCTCAGGACCCATGTCTTAAAACCCCAACAGCCAGTTGCACAACAAATAATCTTTACAAAATCAACCAAATCATCTAAATTGTGTACAAACCCTTCAGAAAACAAACCAGCCCAACCAACAGATTGACCACCTGACTTTTAATGGCGTACAGCGTCACTGCTTACTTCTAGAAACTGTAGATTCTCATAGAAGCCTGTCGTCTTCAGTATGCGGTACCTTACCAGCACATGACATGGAGCTGTATT